>NW_028125665.1:0-291592 GCF_965194825.1 Balaenoptera physalus | reverse complement strand
ACATGACATCTGTTTAGATTGTGGAATACTTTGGCCTGGGAACCTGACTGAGCCTTGGTTCTGGAACACTGTGCACTAGGAACATGACTGAGGTTTTATTCTGGAACCCTGTAGCCTGGGAACATAACTGAGGATTGATTCTGGAACCCTGTGTCCTGGGAACATGACATGGGTGGATTCTGGAACCCTGAGGCCTTGGAACATGACATCTGTTTAGATTGTGGAATACTGTGCCCCGGGTACCTGACTGAGCCTTGATTCTGGAACCCTGTGGACTGGGAACATGACTGAGGTTTTATTCCGGAACCCTGTAGCCTGCGAACATAACTGAGGATTGATTCTGGAACCCTGTGGCCTGGCCGCATGACATCGGTGGATTCTGGAACTCTGTGGCCTGGGAACCTGCGAACGGTTTGACTCTGGTACCCTGTGGCCTGGGAACATGTCTGAGGTTTGATGGTGGAAACCTGTGGCCTGGCAACATGACTGAGGATTGATTCTGGAAGACTGTGGCCCGGGAACATGATATCTGGTTGATTCTGGAAACCTGTGTCCTGGGAACATGACTGAGGTTTGATTCTGGAACCCTGTGGCTTGGGAACATGACTGAGGTTTGTTTCTGTAAGCCTGTTCCCTGGGAACATGAATGCGGTTTGATTCTGGACACCTGTGTCCTGGGAAAAAGACTGAGGTTTGATTCTGCAACCCTGTGGCTTGGGAACATGACTGAGGTTTGTTTCTGGAAGCCTGTTCTCTGGGAACATGACTGAGGATTGATTCTGGACACCTGTGTCCTGGGAACATGACTGAGGTTTGATTGTTGAAACCTGTGGCCTTCGAACATGACTCAGGTTGATTCTGGAACCATGTGTCCTGGGAATATGACTGAGGTTTGATTCTGGAATCCTTTGGCCTTGGAAAATGACTGAGGTTTCATTGTGGAAACATGTGGCCTGGGATCATGACTGAGGTTTGATGGTGGAACACTCTGGCCTGGCAAAATGACTGAGGCTTGATTCTGGAGCCCTGTTTACTGGGAACATGACTGAGGTTTGATGGCAGAAACCTGTGGACTGGCAACATGACTGAGGTTTGATTTGGAACCCTGTGCACGGGGACCATGACTGAGGCCTGATACTGGAACCCCGTGGCATGGGAACATGACATTGGTTTGATTCTGGAGCCCTGTTTACTGGGAACATGACTGAGGTTTCATGGTTGAATCCTGTGGCCTGGCAACATGATTGACGTTTGATAGTGGAACCCTCAGGCTTGGGAACATGAGTGAGGCTTGATGGTGGAACACTGTGGCCTGGCAATATGCCTGAGGTTTGATGGTGGAACCCTGTGGCTTGGCAAGATGACTTAGGTTAGATTGTGGAACACTCTGACCTGGGAACATGACTGAGGCTTGATGGTGGAACCGTGGCCTGGCCACAGGACTGAGGTTTGATTGTGGAACCCTCTGGCCTGGGAATATGACTGAGGTTTAATTGTGGAACCCTGTGGCCTGGGAACATGACTGGGATTTGATTTCTGAAACCTGTGTCCAGGGAACATGACTGAGGTTTTATTCTGGAACCCTGTGTCCTGGGAACACGACTGAGGTTTGATTCTGTAACCATGTGGCCTGGGAATATGACTGAGGTTTGATTCTGGAAACCATTGGCCTGGGAACATGACTGATGTTAGAATGTGGAATCCTGTGGCCTGGGAACATGACATCGGTTTGGATTCTGGTACCCTGTTGCCTGGGAACATGAAATCGGTTTGATTCTGTAAACCTGAGGTCTGGGAATATGACTGAGGTTTGATTGTGGTACCCTATGGCCTGGCAACATGACTGAGGTTTGATTCTGGATGCCTGTGGCCTGGGAACATGACTGAGGCATGATTCTGGAAACCTGTGGCCTGGGAACATGACATCTGTTTAGATTGTGGAATACTGTGCCCCGGGAACCTGACTGAGCCTTGGTTCTGGAACCCTGTGGACTGGGAACATGACTGAGGTTTTATTCTGGAACCCTGTAGCCTGGGACCATAACTGAGGATTGATTCTGGTACCCTGTGGCCTGGGCACATGACAACGGTGGATTCTGGAACCCTGTGGACTAGGAACATGACTGAGGTTTTATTCTGGAACCTTGTAGCCTGGGAACATGACTGGGATTTGATTTCTGAAACCTGTGTCCAGGGAACATGACTGAGGTTTTATTCTGGAACCCTGTGTCCTGGGAACACGACTGAGGTTTGATTCTGGAACCATGTGGCCTGGGAATATGACTTAGGTTTGATTCTGGAAACCATTGGCCTGGGAACATGACTGATGTTAGAGTGTGGAATCCTGTGCCCTGGGAACATGACATCGGTTTGGATTCTGGTACCCTGTTGCCTGGAAACATGAAATCGGTTTGATTCTGGAAACCTTAGGCCTGGGAATATGACTGAGGTTTGACGGTGGTACCCTATGGCCTGGCAACATGACTGAGGTTTGATTCTGGATCCCTGTGGCCTGGGAACATGACATCTGTTTAGATTGTGGAATACTGTGCCCCGGGAACCTGACTGAGCCTTGGTTCTGGACCCCTGTGGACTGGGAACATGACTGAGGTTTTATTCTGGAACCCTGTGTCCTGTTAACATGACATGGGTGGATTCTGGAACCCTGAGGCCTGGGAACATGAAATCTGTTTAGATTGTGGAATACTGTGGCCTGGGAACTTGACTGAGCCTTGGTTCAGGAAACCTGTGGACTGGGAACATGACTGAGGTTTTATTCTGGAACCCTGTAGCCTGGGAACATAACTGAGGATTGATTCTGGAAGCCTGTGGCCTGGGAACATGACATCGGTGGATTCTGGAACACTGTGGCCTGGGAACCTGCGAACGGTTTGACTCTGGAACCCTGTGGCCTGGGAACACGAAATCGGTTTGATTCCGGAAATCTGAGGCCTGGCAACATGACTGAGGTTTGATTCTGGATCTCTGTGGCCTGGGAAAATGACTGAGGCGTGATTCTGAAGACCTGTGGCCTGGAAACATGACATCTGTTTAGATTGTGGAATACTTTGGCCCGGGAACCTGACTGAGCCTTGGTTCTGGAACACTGTGCACTAGGAACATGACTGAGGTTTTATTCTGGAACCCTGTAGCCTGGGAACATAACTGAGGATTGATTCTGGAACCCTGTGGCCTGGGAACATAACATGGGTGGATTCTGGAACCCTGAGGCCTGGGAACAAGACATCTGTTTAGCTTGTGGAATACTGTGACCCGGGAACCTGACTGAGCCTTGGTTGTGGAACCCTATGTACTGGGAATATGACTGAGCTTTTATTCTGGAACCCTGTAGCCTGGGAACATAACTGAGGATTGATTCTGGAACACTGTGGCCTGGGAACATGACATGGGTGGATTCTGGAACCCTGAGGCCTGGGAACATGACATCTGTTTAGATTGTGGAATACTGTGCCCCGGGTACCTGACTGAGCCTTGATTCTGGAACCCTGTGGACTGGGAACATGACTGAGGTTTTATTCCGGAACCCTGTAGCCTGCGAACATAACTGAGGATTGATTCTGGAACCCTGTGGCCTGGCCGCATGACATCGGTGGATTCTGGAACTCTGTGGCCTGGGAACCTGCGAACGGTTTGACTCTGGTACCCTGTGGCCTGGGAACATGTCTGAGGTTTGATGGTGGAAACCTGTGGCCTGGCAACATGACTGAGGATTGATTCTGGAAGACTGTGGCCAGGGAACATGATATCTGGTTGATTCTGGAAACCTGTGTCCTGGGAACAAGACTGAAGTTTGATTCTGGAAGCCTGTGGCCTGGGAACATGACTGAGGTTTGTTTCTGGAAGCCTGTTCCCTGGGAACATGACTGCGGTTTGATTCTGGACACCTGTGTCCTGGGAACAAGACTGAGGTTTGATTCTGCAACCCTGTGGCTTGGGAACATGACTGAGGTTTGTTTCTGGAAGCCTGTTCTCTGGGAACATGACTGAGGTTTGATTCTGGACACCTGTGTCCTGGGAACATGACTGAGGTTTGATTGTTGAAACCTGTGGCCTTCGAACATGACTCAGGTTGATCTGGAACCATGTGTCCTGGGAATATGACTGAGGTTTGATTCTGGAAACCTTTGTCCTGGGAAAATGACTGAGGTTTCATTGTGGAAACATGTGGCCTGGGATCATGACTGAGGTTTGATGGTGGAACACTCTGGCCTGGCAAAATGACTGAGGCTTGATTCTGGAGCCCTGTTTACTGGGAACATGACTGAGGTTTGATGGCAGAAACCTGTGGACTGGCAACATGACTGAGGTTTGATTTGGAACCCTGTGCACGGGGACCATGACTGAGGCCTGATACTGGAACCCCGTGGCATGGGAACATGACATTGGTTTGATTCTGGAGCCCTGTTTACTGGGAACATGACTGAGGTTTCATGGTTGAATCCTGTGGCCTGGCAACATGATTGAGGTTTGATAGTGGAACCCTCAGGCTTGGGAACATGAGTGAGGCTTGATGGTGGAACACTGTGGCCTGGCAATATGCCTGAGGTTTGATGGTGGAACCCTGTGGCTTGGCAAGATGACTTAGGTTAGATTGTGGAACACTCTGACCTGGGAACATGACTGAGGCTTGATGGTGGAACCGTGGCCTGGCAACAGGACTGAGGTTTGATTGTGGAACCCTCTGGCCTGGGAATATGACTGAGGTTTAATTGTGGAACCCTGTGGCCTGGGAACATGACTGGGATTTGATTTCTGAAACCTGTGTCCAGGGAACATGACTGAGGTTTTATTCTGGAACCCTGTGTCCTGGGAACACGACTGAGGTTTGATTCTGTAACCATGTGGCCTGGGAATATGACTGAGGTTTGATTCTGGAAACCATTGGCCTGGGAACATGACTGATGTTAGAATGTGGAATCCTGTGGCCTGGGAACATGACATCGGTTTGGATTCTGGTACCCTGTTGCCTGGGAACATGAAATCGGTTTGATTCTGTAAACCTGAGGTCTGGGAATATGACTGAGGTTTGATTGTGGTACCCTATGGCCTGGCAACATGACTGAGGTTTGATTCTGGATGCCTGTGGCCTGGGAACATGACTGAGGCATGATTCTGGAAACCTGTGGCCTGGGAACATGACATCTGTTTAGATTGTGGAATACTGTGCCCTGGGAACCTGACTGAGCCTTGGTTCTGGAACCCTGTGGACTGGGAACATGACTGAGGTTTTATTCTGGAACCCTGTAGCCTGGGACCATAACTGAGGATTGATTCTGGAACCCTGTGGCCTGGGCACATGACAACGGTGGATTCTGGAACCCTGTGGACTAGGAACATGACTGAGGTTTTATTCTGGAACCTTGTAGCCTGGGAACATAACTGAGGATTGATTCTGGAACCCTGTGGCCTGGGAACATGACATGGGTGGATTCTGGAACCCTGAGGCCTGGGAACATGACATCTGTTTAGATTGTGGAATACTGTGCCCTGGGAACGTGACTGAGCCTTGGTTCTGGAACCCTGTGGGCTGGGAACATGACTGACGTTTTATTCTGGAACCCTGTAGCCTGGGAACATAACTGAGGATTGATTCTGGAACCCTGTGGCCTGGGAACATGACTGGGATTTGATTTCTGAAACCTGTGTCCAGGGAAAATGACTGAGGTTTTATTCTGGAACCCTGTGTCCTGGGAACACGACTGAGGTTTGATTCTGGAACCATGTGGCCTGGGAACATGACATCTGTTTAGATTGTGGAATACTCTGCCCCGGGAACCTGACTGAGCCTTGGTTCTGGAAACCTGTGGACTGGGAATATGACTGAGGTTTTATTCTGGATCCGTGTGTCCTGTTAACATGACTTGGGTGGATTCTGGAACCCTGAGGCCTGGGAATATGACATCTGTTTAGATTGTGGAATACTGTGGCCTGGGAACTTGACTGAGCCTTGGTTCTGGAAACCTGTGGACTGGGAATATGACTGAGGTTTTATTCTGGAGCCGTGTAGCCTGGGAACATAACTGAGGATTCCCTTTGGAACCCTGTGGCCCAGGAACATGACATGGGTGGATTCTGGAAACCTGAGGCCTTGGAACATGACATCTGTTTAGATTGTGGAATACTGTGGCCCGGGAACCTGACTGAACCTTGGTTCTGGAACCCTGTGGACTGGGAACATGACTGAGGTTTTATTCTGGAACCCTGTAGCCTGGGAACATAACTGAGGATTGATTCTGGAAGCCTGTGGCCTGGGAACATGACATCGGTGGATTCTGGAACACTGTGGCCTGGGAACCTGCGAACGGTTTGACTCTGGAACCCTGTGGCCTGGGAACACGAAATCGGTTTGATTCCGGAAATCTGAGGCCTGGCAACATGACTGAGGTTTGATTCTGGATCTCTGTGGCCTGGGAAAATGACTGAGGCGTGATTCTGAAGACCTGTGGCCTGGAAACATGACATCTGTTTAGATTGTGGAATACTTTGGCCCGGGAACCTGACTGAGCCTTGGTTCTGGAACACTGTGCACTAGGAACATGACTGAGGTTTTATTCTGGAACCCTGTAGCCTGGGAACATAACTGAGGATTGATTCTGGAACCCTGTGGCCTGGGAACATAACATGGGTGGATTCTGGAACCCTGAGGCCTGGGAACAAGACATCTGTTTAGATTGTGGAATACTGTGACCCGGGAACCTGACTGAGCCTTGGTTCTGGAACCCTATGTACTGGGAATATGACTGAGGTTTTATTCTGGAACCCTGTAGCCTGGGAACATAACTGAGGATTGATTCTGGAACCCTGTGGCCTGGGAACATGACATGGGTGGATTCTGGAACCCTGAGGCCTTGGAACATGACATCTGTTTAGATTGTGGAATACTGTGCCCCGGGTACCTGACTGAGCCTTGATTCTGGAACCCTGTGGACTGGGAACATGACTGAGGTTTTATTTCGGAACCCTGTAGCCTGCGAACATAACTGAGGATTGATTCTGGAACCCTGTGGCCTGGCCGCATGACATCGGTGGATTCTGGAACTCTGTGGCCTGGGAACCTGCGAACGGTTTGACTCTGGTACCCTGTGGCCTGGGAACATGTCTGAGGTTTAATGGTGGAAACCTGTGGCCTGGCAACATGACTGAGGATTGATTCTGGAAGACTGTGGCCAGGAAACATGATATCTGGTTGATTCTGGAAACCTGTGTCCTGGGAACAAGACTGAAGTTTGATTCTGGAACCCTGTGGCCTGGGAACATGACTGAGGTTTGTTTCTGGAAGCCTGTTCCCTGGGAACATGACTGCGGTTTGATTCTGGACACCTGTGTCCTGGGAACAAGACTGAGGTTTGATTCTGCAACCCTGTGGCTTGGGAACATGACTGAGGTTTGTTTCTGGAAGCCTGTTCTCTGGGAACATGACTGAGGTTTGATTCTGGACACCTGTGTCCTGGGAACATGACTGAGGTTTGATTGTTGAAACCTGTGGCCTTCGAACATGACTCAGGTTGATTCTGGAACCATGTTTCCTGGGAATATGACTGAGGTTTGATTCTGGAAACCTTTGGCCTGGGAAAATGACTGAGGTTTCATCGTGGAAACATGTGGCCTGGGATCATGACTGAGGTTTGATGGTGGAACACTCTGGCCTGGCAAAATGACTGAGGCTTGATTCTGGAGCCCTGTTTACTGGGAACATGACTGAGGTTTGATGGCAGAAACCTGTGGACTGGCAACATGACTGAGGTTTGATTTGGAACCCTGTGCACGGGGACCATGACTGAGGCCTGATACTGGAACCCCGTGGCATGGGAACATGACATTGGTTTGATTCTGGAGCCCTGTTTACTGGGAACATGACTGAGGTTTCATGGTTGAATCCTGTGGCCTGGCAACATGATTGAGGTTTGATAGTGGAACCCTCAGGCTTGGGAACATGAGTGAGGCTTGATGGTGGAACACTGTGGCCTGGCAATATGCCTGAGGTTTGATGGTGGAACCCTGTGGCTTGGCAAGATGACTTAGGTTAGATTGTGGAACACTCTGACCTGGGAACATGACTGAGGCTTGATGGTGGAACCGTGGCCTGGCAACAGGACTGAGGTTTGATTGTGGAACCCTCTGGCCTGGGAATATGACTGAGGTTTAATTGTGGAACCCTGTGGCCTGGGAACATGACTGGGATTTGATTTCTGAAACCTGTGTCCAGGGAACATGACTGAGGTTTTATTCTGGAACCCTGTGTCCTGGGAACACGACTGAGGTTTGATTCTGTAACCATGTGGCCTGGGAATATGACTGAGGTTTGATTCTGGAAACCATTGGCCTGGGAACATGACTGATGTTAGAATGTGGAATCCTGTGGCCTGGGAACATGACATCGGTTTGGATTCTGGTACCCTGTTGCCTGGGAACATGAAATCGGTTTGATTCTGTAAACCTGAGGTCTGGAAATATGACTGAGGTTTGATTGTGGTACCCTATGGCCTGGCAACATGACTGAGGTTTGATTCTGGATGCCTGTGGCCTGGGAACATGACTGAGGCATGATTCTGGAAACCTGTGGCCTGGGAACATGACATCTGTTTAGATTGTGGAATACTGTGCCCCGGGAACCTGACTGAGCCTTGGTTCTGGAACCCTGTGGACTGGGAACATGACTGAGGTTTTATTCTGGAACCCTGTAGCCTGGGACCATAACTGAGGATTGATTCTGGAACCCTGTGGCCTGGGCACATGACAACGGTGGATTCTGGAACCCTGTGGACTAGGAACATGACTGAGGTTTTATTCTGGAACCTTGTAGCCTGGGAACATAACTGAGGATTGATTCTGGAACCCTGTGGCCTGGGAACATGACATGGGTGGATTCTGGAACCCTGAGGCCTGGGAACATGACATCTGTTTAGATTGTGGAATACTGTGGCCTGGGATCTTGACTGAGCCTTGGTTCTGGAAACCTGTGGACTGGGAATATGACTGAGGTTTTATTCTGGAGCCGTGTAGCCTGGGAACATAACTGAGGATTCACTTTGGAACCCTGTGGCCCAGGAACATGACATGGGTGGATTCTGGAAACCTGAGGCCTTGGAACATGACATCTGTTTAGATTGTGGAATACTGTGGCCCGGGAACCTGACTGAACTTTGGTTCTGGAACCCTGTGGACTGGGAACATGACTGAGGTTTTATTCTGGAACCCTGTAGCCTGGGAACATAACTGAGGATTGATTCTGGAAGCCTGTGGCCTGGGAACATGACATCGGTGGATTCTGGAACACTGTGGCCTGGGAACCTGCGAACGGTTTGACTCTGGAACCCTGTGGCCTGGGAACACGAAATCGGTTTGATTCCGGAAATCTGAGGCCTGGCAACATGACTGAGGTTTGATTCTGGATCTCTGTGGCCTGGGAAAATGACTGAGGCGTGATTCTGAAGACCTGTGGCCTGGAAACATGACATCTGTTTAGATTGTGGAATACTTTGGCCCGGGAACCTGACTGAGCCTTGGTTCTGGAACACTGTGCACTAGGAACATGACTGAGGTTTTATTCTGGAACCCTGTAGCCTGGGAACATAACTGAGGATTGATTCTGGAACCCTGTGGCCTGGGAACATAACATGGGTGGATTCTGGAACCCTGAGGCCTGGGAACAAGACATCTGTTTAGCTTGTGGAATACTGTGACCCGGGAACCTGACTGAGCCTTGGTTCTGGAACCCTATGTACTGGGAATATGACTGAGGTTTTATTCTGGAACCCTGTAGCCTGGGAACATAACTGAGGATTGATTCTGGAACCCTGTGGCCTGGGAACATGACATGGGTGGATTCTGGAACCCTGAGGCCTTGGAACATGACATCTGTTTAGATTGTGGAATACTGTGCCCCGGGTACCTGACTGAGCCTTGATTCTGGAACCCTGTGGACTGGGAACATGACTGAGGTTTTATTTCGGAACCCTGTAGCCTGCGAACATAACTGAGGATTGATTCTGGAACCCTGTGGCCTGGCCGCATGACATCGGTGGATTCTGGAACTCTGTGGCCTGGGAACCTGCGAACGGTTTGACTCTGGTACCCTGTGGCCTGGGAACATGTCTGAGGTTTGATGGTGGAAACCTGTGGCCTGGCAACATGACTGAGGATTGATTCTGGAAGACTGTGGCCAGGGAACATGATATCTGGTTGATTCTGGAAACCTGTGTCCTGGGAACAAGACTGAAGTTTGATTCTGGAACCCTGTGGCCTGGGAACATGACTGAGGTTTGTTTCTGGAAGCCTGTTCCCTGGGAACATGACTGCGGTTTGATTCTGGACACCTGTGTCCTGGGAACAAGACTGAGGTTTGATTCTGCAACCCTGTGGCTTGGGAACATGACTGAGGTTTGTTTCTGGAAGCCTGTTCTCTGGGAACATGACTGAGGTTTGATTCTGGACACCTGTGTCCTGGGAACATGACTGAGGTTTGATTGTTGAAACCTGTGGCCTTCGAACATGACTCAGGTTGATTCTGGAACCATGTTTCCTGGGAATATGACTGAGGTTTGATTCTGGAAACCTTTGGCCTGGGAAAATGACTGAGGTTTCATCGTGGAAACATGTGGCCTGGGATCATGACTGAGGTTTGATGGTGGAACACTCTGGCCTGGCAAAATGACTGAGGCTTGATTCTGGAGCCCTGTTTACTGGGAACATGACTGAGGTTTGATGGCAGAAACCTGTGGACTGGCAACATGACTGAGGTTTGATTTGGAACCCTGTGCACGGGGACCATGACTGAGGCCTGATACTGGAACCCCGTGGCATGGGAACATGACATTGGTTTGATTCTGGAGCCCTGTTTACTGGGAACATGACTGAGGTTTCATGGTTGAATCCTGTGGCCTGGCCACATGATTGAGGTTTGATAGTGGAACCCTCAGGCTTGGGAACATGAGTGAGGCTTGATGGTGGAACACTGTGGCCTGGCAATATGCCTGAGGTTTGATGGTGGAACCCTGTGGCTTGGCAAGATGACTTAGGTTAGATTGTGGAACACTCTGACCTGGGAACATGACTGAGGCTTGATGGTGGAACCGTGGCCTGGCAACAGGACTGAGGTTTGATTGTGGAACCCTCTGGCCTGGGAATATGACTGAGGTTTAATTGTGGAACCCTGTGGCCTGGGAACATGACTGGGATTTGATTTCTGAAACCTGTGTCCAGGGAACATGACTGAGGTTTTATTCTGGAACCCTGTGTCCTGGGAACACGACTGAGGTTTGATTCTGTAACCATGTGGCCTGGGAATATGACTGAGGTTTGATTCTGGAAACCATTGGCCTGGGAACATGACTGATGTTAGAATGTGGAATCCTGTGGCCTGGGAACATGACATCGGTTTGGATTCTGGTACCCTGTTGCCTGGGAACATGAAATCGGTTTGATTCTGTAAACCTGAGGTCTGGGAATATGACTGAGGTTTGATTGTGGTACCCTATGGCCTGGCAACATGACTGAGGTTTGATTCTGGATGCCTGTGGCCTGGGAACATGACTGAGGCATGATTCTGGAAACCTGTGGCCTGGGAACATGACATCTGTTTAGATTGTGGAATACTGTGCCCCGGGAACCTGACTGAGCCTTGGTTCTGGAACCCTGTGGACTGGGAACATGACTGAGGTTTTATTCTGGAACCCTGTAGCCTGGGACCATAACTGAGGATTGATTCTGGAACCCTGTGGCCTGGGCACATGACAACGGTGGATTCTGGAACCCTGTGGACTAGGAACATGACTGAGGTTTTATTCTGGAACCTTGTAGCCTGGGAACATAACTGAGGATTAATTCTGGAACCCTGTAGCCTGGGAACATGCCATGGGTGGATTCTGGAACCCTGAGGCCTGGGAACATGACATCTGTTTAGATTGTGGAATACTGTGCCCTGGGAACGTGACTGAGCCTTGGTTCTGGAACCCTGTGGACGGGGAACATGACTGACGTTTTATTCTGGAACCCTGTAGCCTGGGAACATAACTGAGGATTGATTCTGGAACCCTGTGGCCTGGGAACATGACTGGGATTTGATTTCTGAAACCTGTGTCCAGGGAAAATGACTGAGGTTTTATTCTGGAACCCTGTGTCCTGGGAACACGACTGAGGTTTGATTCTGGAACCATGTGGCCTGGGAACATGACATCTGTTTAGATTGTGGAATACTCTGCCCCGGGAACCTGACTGAGCCTTGGTTCTGGACCCCTGTGGACTGGGAACATGACTGAGGTTTTATTCTGGAACCCTGTGTCCTGTTAACATGACATGGGTGGATTCTGGAACCCTGAGGCCTGGGAACATGAAATCTGTTTAGATTGTGGAATACTGTGGCCTGGGAACTTGACTGAGCCTTGGTTCTGGAAACCTGTGGACTGGGAATATGACTGAGGTTTTATTCTGGAGCCGTGTAGCCTGGGAACATAACTGAGGATTCACTTTGGAACCCTGTGGCCCAGGAACATGACATGGGTGGATTCTGGAAACCTGAGGCCTTGGAACATGACATCTGTTTAGATTGTGGAATACTGTGGCCCGGGAACCTGACTGAGCCTTGGTTCTGGAACCCTGTGGACTGGGAACATGAGTGAGGTTTTATTCTGGAACCCTGTAGCCTGGGAACATAACTGAGGATTGATTCTGGAAGCCTGTGGCCTGGGAACATGACATCGGTGGATTCTGGAACACTGTGGCCTGGGAACCTGCGAACGGTTTGACTCTGGAACCCTGTGTCCTGGGAACACGAAATCGTTTTGATTCCGGAAATCTGAGGCCTGGCAACATGACTGAGGTTTGATTCTGGATCTCTGTGGCCTGGGAAAATGACTGAGGCGTGATTCTGAAGACCTGTGGCCTGGAAACATGACATCTGTTTAGATTGTGGAATACTTTGGCCCGGGAACCTGACTGAGCCTTGGTTCTGGAACACTGTGCACTAGGAACATGACTGAGGTTTTATTCTGGAACCCTGTAGCCTGGGAACATAACTGAGGATTGATTCTGGAACCCTGTGGCCTGGGAACATAACATGGGTGGATTCTGGAACCCTGAGGCCTGGGAACAAGACATCTGTTTAGCTTGTGGAATACTGTGACCCGGGAACCTGACTGAGCCTTGGTTCTGGAACCCTATGTACTGGGAATATGACTGAGGTTTTATTCTGGAACCCTGTAGCCTGGGAACATAACTGAGGATTGATTCTGGAACCCTGTGGCCTGGGAACATGACATGGGTGGATTCTGGAACCCTGAGGCCTGGGAACATGACATCTGCTTAGATTGTGGAATACTGTGCCCCGGGTACCTGACTGAGCCTTGATTCTGGAACCCTGTGGACTGGGAATATGACTGAGGTTTTATTCCGGAACCCTGTAGCCTGCGAACATAACTGAGGATTGATTCTGGAACCCTGTGGCCTGGGAACCTGCGAACGGTTTGACTCTGGTACCCTGTGGCCTGGGAACATGTCTGAGGTTTGATGGTGGAAACCTGTGGCCTGGCAACATGACTGAGGATTGATTCTGGAACCCTGTGGCCTGGGCACATGACAACGGTGGATTCTGGAACCCTGTGGACTAGGAACATGACTGAGGTTTTATTCTGGAACCTTGTAGCCTGGGAACATAACTGAGGATTGATTCTGGAACCCTGTGGCCTGGGAACATGACATGGGTGGATTCAGGAACCCTGAGGCCTGGGAACATGACATCTGTTTAGATTGTGGAATACTGTGCCCTGGGAACGTGACTGAGCCTTGGTTCTGGAACCCTGTGGACTGGGAACATGACTGACGTTTTATTCTGGAACCCTGTAGCCTGGGAACATAACTGAGGATTGATTCTGGAACCCTGTGGCCTGGGAACATGACTGGGATTTGATTTCTGAAACCTGTGTCCAGGGAAAATGACTGAGGTTTTATTCTGGAACCCTGTGTCCTGGGAACACGACTGAGGTTTGATTCTGGAACCATGTGGCCTGGGAATATGACTTAGGTTTGATTCTGGAAACCATTGGCCTGGGAACATGACTGATGTTAGAGTGTGGAATCCTGTGCCCTGGGAACATGACATCGGTTTGGATTCTGGTACCCTGTTGCCTGGAAACATGAAATCGGTTTGATTCTGGAAACCTTAGGCCTGGGAATATGACTGAGGTTTGATGGTGGTACCCTATGGCCTGGCAACATGACTGAGGTTTCATTCTGGATCCCTGTGGCCTGGGAACATGACATCTGTTTAGATTGTGGAATACTGTGCCCCGGGAACCTGACTGAGCCTTGGTTCTGGACCCCTGTGGACTGGGAACATGACTTAGGTTTTATTCTGGAACCCTGTGTCCTGTTAACATGACATGGGTGGATTCTGGAACCCTGAGGCCTGGGAACCTGCGAACGGTTTGACTCTGGAACCCTGTGGCCTGGGAACACGAAATCGGTTTGATTCCGGAAATCTGAGGCCTGGCAACATGACTGAGGTTTGATTCTGGATCTCTGTGGCCTGGGAAAATGACTGAGGCGTGATTCTGAAGACCTGTGGCCTGGAAACATGACATCTGTTTAGATTGTGGAATACTTTGGCCCGGGAACCTGACTGAGCCTTGGTTCTGGAACACTGTGCCCTAGGAACATGACTGAGGTTTTATTCTGGAACCCTGTAGCCTGGGAACATAACTGAGGATTGATTCTGGAACCCTGTGGCCTGGGAACATAACATGGGTGGATTCTGGAACCCTGAGGCCTGGGAAGAAGACATCTGTTTAGCTTGTGGAATACTGTGACCCGGGAACCTGACTGAGCCTTGGTTCTGGAACCCTATGTACTGGGAATATGACTGAGCTTTTATTCTGGAACCCTGTAGCCTGGGAACATAACTGAGGATTGATTCTGGAACCCTGTGGCCTGGGAACATGACATGGGTGGATTCTGGAACCCTGAGGCCTGGGAACATGACATCTGTTTAGATTGTGGAATACTGTGCCCCGGGTACCTGACTGAGCCTTGATTCTGGAACCCTGTGGACTGGGAACATGACTGAGGTTTGATGGTGGAAACCTGTGGCCTGCCAACATGACTGAGGATTGATTCTGGAAGACTGTGGCCAGGGAACATGATATCTGGTTGATTCTGGAAACCTGTGTCCTGGGAACAAGACTGAAGTTTGACTCTGGAACCCTGTGGCCTGGGAACATGACTGAGGTTTGTTTCTGGAAGCCTGTTCCCTGGGAACATGACTGCGGTTTGATTCTGGACACCTGTATCCTGGGAACAAGACTGAGGTTTGATTCTGCAACCCTGTGGCTTGGGAACATGACTGAGGTTTGTTTCTGGAAGCCTGTTCTCTGGGAACATGACTGAGGTTTGATTCTGGACACCTGTGTCCTGGGAACATGACTGAGGTTTGATTGTTGAAACCTGTGGCCTTCGAACATGACTCAGGTTGATTCTGGAACCATGTGTCCTGGGAATATGACTGAGGTTTGATTCTGGAAACCTTTGGCCTGGGAAAATGACTGAGGTTTCATTGTGGAAACATGTGGCCTGGGATCATGACTGAGGTTTGATGGTGGAACACTCTGGCCTGGCAAAATGACTGAGGCTTGATTCTGGAGCCCTGTTTACTGGGAACATGACTGAGGTTTGATGGCAGAAACCTGTGGACTGGCAACATGACTGAGGTTTGATTTGGAACCCTGTGCACGGGGACCATGACTGAGGCCTGATACTGGAACCCCGTGGCATGGGAACATGACATTGGTTTGATTCTGGAGCCCTGTTTACTGGGAACATGACTGAGGTTTCATGGTTGAATCCTGTGGCCTGGCAACATGATTGAGGTTTGATAGTGGAACCCTCAGGCTTGGGAACATGAGTGAGGCTTGATGGTGGAACCCTGTGGCCTGGCAATATGCCTGAGGTTTGATGGTGGAACCCTGTGGCTTGGCAAGATGACTTAGGTTAGATTGTGGAACACTCTGACCTGGGAACATGACTGAGGCTTGATGGTGGAACCGTGGCCTGGCAACAGGACTGAGGTTTGATTGTGGAACCCTCTGGCCTGGGAATATGACTGAGGTTTAATTGTGGAACCCTGTGGCCTGGGAACATGACTGGGATTTGATTTCTGAAACCTGTGTCCAGGGAACATGACTGAGGTTTTATTCTGGAACCCTGTGTCCTGGGAACACGACTGAGGTTTGATTCTGTAACCATGTGGCCTGGGAATATGACTGAGGTTTGATTCTGGAAACCATTGGCCTGGGAACATGACTGATGTTAGAATGTGGAATCCTGTGGCCTGGGAACATGACATCGGTTTGGATTCTGGTACCCTGTTGCCTGGGAACATGAAATCGGTTTGATTCTGTAAACCTGAGGTCTGGAAATATGACTGAGGTTTGATTGTGGTACCCTATGGCCTGGCAACATGACTGAGGTTTGATTCTGGATGCCTGTGGCCTGGGAACATGACTGAGGCATGATTCTGGAAACCTGTGGCCTGGGAACATGACATCTGTTTAGATTGTGGAATACTGTGCCCCGGGAACCTGACTGAGCCTTGGTTCTGGAACCCTGTGGACTGGGAACATGACTGTTTTATTCTGGAACCCTGTAGCCTGGGACCATAACTGAGGATTGATTCTGGAACCCTGTGGCCTGGGCACATGACAACGGTGGATTCTGGAACCCTGTGGACTAGGAACATGACTGAGGTTTTATTCTGGAACCTTGTAGCCTGGGAACATAACTGAGGATTGATTCTGGAACCCTGTGGCCTGGGAACATGACATGGGTGGATTCTGGAACCCTGAGGCCTGGGAACATGACATCTGTTTAGATTGTGGAATACTGTGCCCTGGGAACGTGACTGAGCCTTGGTTCTGGAACCCTGTGGACTGGGAACATGACTGACGTTTTATTCTGGAACCCTGTAGCCTGGGAACATAACTGAGGATTGATTCTGGAACCCTGTGGCCTGGGAACATGACTGGGATTTGATTTCTGAAACCTGTGTCCAGGGAAAATGACTGAGGTTTTATTCTGGAACCCTGTGTCCTGGGAACACGACTGAGGTTTGATTCTGGAACCATGTGGCCTGGGAACATGACATCTGTTTAGATTGTGGAATACTCTGCCCCGGGAACCTGACTGAGCCTTGGTTCTGGACCCCTGTGGACTGGGAACATGACTGAGGTTTTATTCTGGAACCCTGTGTCCTGTTAACATGACATGGGTGGATTCTGGAACCCTGAGGCCTGGGAACATGAAATCTGTTTAGATTGTGGAATACTGTGGCCTGGGAACTTGACTGAGCCTTGGTTCTGGAAACCTGTGGACTGGGAATATGACTGAGGTTTTATTCTGGAGCCGTGTAGCCTGGGAACATAACTGAGGATATACTTTGGAACCCTGTGGCCCAGGAACATGACATGGGTGGATTCTGGAAACCTGAGGCCTTGGAACATGACATCTGTTTAGATTGTGGAATACTGTGGCCCGGGAACCTGACTGAGCCTTGGTTCTGGAACCCTGTGGACTGGGAACATGACTGAGGTTTTATTCTGGAACCCTGTAGCCTGGGAACATAACTGAGGATTGATTCTGGAAGCCTGTGGCCTGGGAACATGACATCGGTGGATTCTGGAACACTGTGGCCTGGGAACCTGCGAACGGTTTGACTCTGGAACCCTGTGGCCTGGGAACACGAAATCGTTTTGATTCCGGAAATCTGAGGCCTGGCAACATGATTGAGGTTTGATTCTGGATCTCTGAGGCCTGGGAAAATGACTGAGGCGTGATTCTGAAGACCTGTGGCCTGGAAACATGACATCTGTTTAGATTGTGGAATACTTTGGCCCGGGAACCTGACTGAGCCTTGGTTCTGGAACACTGTGCACTAGGAACATGACTGAGGTTTTATTCTGGAACCCTGTAGCCTGGGAACATAACTGAGGATTGATTCTGGAACCCTGTGGCCTGGGAACATAACATGGGTGGATTCTGGAACCCTGAGGCCTGGGAAGAAGACATCTGTTTAGCTTGTGGAATACTGTGACCCGGGAACCTGACTGAGCTTTGGTTCTGGAACCCTATGTACTGGGAATATGACTGAGGTTTTATTCTGGAACCCTGTAGCCTGGGAACATAACTGAGGATTGATTCTGGAACCCTGTGGCCTGGGAACATGACATGGGTGGATTCTGGAACCCTGAGGCCTGGGAACATGACATCTGTTTAGATTGTGGAATACTGTGCCCCGGGTACCTGACTGAGCCTTGATTCTGGAACCCTGTGGACTGGGAACATGACTGAGGTTTGATGGTGGAAACCTGTGGCCTGGCAACATGACTGAGGATTGATTCTGGAAGACTGTGGCCAGGGAACATGATATCTGGTTGATTCTGGAAACCTGTGTCCTGGGAACAAGACTGAAGTTTGACTCTGGAACCCTGTGGCCTGGGAACATGACTGAGGTTTGTTTCTGGAAGCCTGTTCCCTGGGAACATGACTGCAGTTTGATTCTGGACACCTGTATCCTGGGAACAAGACTGAGGTTTGATTCTGCCACCCTGTGGCTTGGGAACATGACTGAGGTTTGTTTCTGGAAGCCTGTTCTCTGGGAACATGACTGAGGTTTGATTCTGGACACCTGTGTCCTGGGAACATGACTGAGGTTTGATTGTTGAAACCTGTGGCCTTCGAACATGAGTCAGGTTGATTCTGGAACCATGTGTCCTGGGAATATGACTGAGGTTTGATTCTGGAAACCTTTGGCCTGGGAAAATGACTGAGGTTTCATTGTGGAAACATGTGGCCTGGGATCATGACTCAGGTTTGATGGTGGAACACTCTGGCCTGGCAAAATGACTGAGGCTTGATTCTGGAGCCCTGTTTACTGGGAACATGACTGATTTTTGATGGCAGAAACCTGTGGACTGGCAACATGACTGAGGTTTGATTTGGAACCCTGTGCACGGGGACCATGACTGAGGCCTGATACTGGAACCCCGTGGCATGGGAACATGACATTGGTTTGATTCTGGAGCCCTGTTTACTGGGAACATGACTGAGGTTTCATGGTTGAATCCTGTGGCCTGGCAACATGATTGAGGTTTGATAGTGGAACCCTCAGGCTTGGGAACATGAGTGAGGCTTGATGGTGGAACACTGTGGCCTGGCAATATGCCTGAGGTTTGATGGTGGAACCCTGTGGCTTGGCAAGATGACTTAGGTTAGATTTTGGAACACTCTGACCTGGGAACATGACTGAGGCTTGATGGTGGAACCGTGGCCTGGCAACAGGACTGAGGTTTGATTGTGGAACCCTCTGGCCTGGGAATATGACTGAGGTTTAATTGTGGAACCCTGTGGCCTGGGAACATGACTGGGATTTGATTTCTGAAACCTGTGTCCAGGGAACATGACTGAGGTT
Organism: Balaenoptera physalus; assembly: GCF_965194825.1. Taxonomy (NCBI): domain Eukaryota; kingdom Metazoa; phylum Chordata; class Mammalia; order Artiodactyla; family Balaenopteridae; genus Balaenoptera; species Balaenoptera physalus. The sequence goes on along the minus strand of NW_028125665.1, from coordinate 272,118 downwards.
TTATTCTGGAACCCTGTGTCCTGGGAACACGACTGAGGTTTGATTCTGTAACCATGTGGCCTGGGAATATGACTGAGGTTTGATTCTGGAAACCATTGGCCTGGGAACATGACTGATGTTAGAATGTGGAATCCTGTGGCCTGGGAACATGACATCGGTTTGGATTCTGGTACCCTGTTGCCTGGGAACATGAAATCGGTTTGATTCTGTAAACCTGAGGTCTGGGAATATGACTGAGGTTTGATTGTGGTACCCTATGGCCTGGCAACATGACTGAGGTTTGATTCTGGATGCCTGTGGCCTGGGAACATGACTGAGGCATGATTCTGGAAACCTGTGGCCTGGGAACATGACATCTGTTTAGATTGTGGAATACTGTGCCCTGGGAACCTGACTGAGCCTTGGTTCTGGAACCCTATGTACTGGGAACATGACTGAGGTTTTATTCTGGAACCCTGTAGCCTGGGAACATAACTGAGGATTGATTCTGGAACCCTGTGGCCTGGGAACATAACATGGGTGGATTCTGGAACCCTGAGGCCTGGGAACAAGACATCTGTTTAGCTTGTGGAATACTGTGACCCGGGAACCTGACTGAGCCTTGGTTCTGGAACCCTATGTACTGGGAATATGACTGAGGTTTTATTCTGGAACCCTGTAGCCTGGGAACATAACTGAGGATTGATTCTGGAACCCTGTGGCCTGGGAACATGACATGGGTGGATTCTGGAACCCTGAGGCCTGGGAACATGACATCTGTTTAGATTGTGGAATACTGTGCCCCGGGTACCTGACTGAGCCTTGATTCTGGAACCCTGTGGACTGGGAATATGACTGAGGTTTTATTCCGGAACCCTGTAGCCTGCGAACATAACTGAGGATTGATTCTGGAACCCGGTGGCCTGGGAACCTGCGAACGGTTTGACTCTGGTACCCTGTGGCCTGGGAACATGTCTGAGGTTTGATGGTGGAAACCTGTGGCCTGGCAACATGACTGAGGATTGATTCTGGAACCCTGTGGCCTGGGCACATGACAACGGTGGATTCTGGAACCCTGTGGACTAGGAACATGACTGAGGTTTTATTCTGGAACCTTGTAGCCTGGGAACATAACTGAGGATTGATTTTGGAACCCTGTGGCCTGGGAACATGACATGGGTGGATTCTGGAACCCTGAGGCCTGGGAACATGACATCTGTTTAGATTGTGGAATACTGTGCCCTGGGAACGTGACTGAGCCTTGGTTCTGGAACCCTGTGGACTGGGAACATGACTGACGTTTTATTCTGGAACCCTGTAGCCTGGGAACATAACTGAGGATTGATTCTGGAACCCTGTGGCCTGGGAACATGACTGGGATTTGATTTCTGAAACCTGTGTCCAGGGAAAATGACTGAGGTTTTATTCTGGAACCCTGTGTCCTGGGAACACGACTGAGGTTTGATTCTGGAACCATGTGGCCTGGGAATATGACTTAGGTTTGATTCTGGAAACCATTGGCCTGGGAACATGACTGATGTTAGAGTGTGGAATCCTGTGCCCTGGGAACATGACATCGGTTTGGATTCTGGTACCCTGTTGCCTGGAAACATGAAATCGGTTTGATTCTGGAAACCTTAGGCCTGGGAATATGACTGAGGTTTGATGGTGGTACCCTATGGCCTGGCAACATGACTGAGGTTTCATTCTGGATCCCTGTGGCCTGGGAACATGACATCTGTTTAGATTGTGGAATACTGTGCCCCGGGAACCTGACTGAGCCTTGGTTCTGGACCCCTGTGGACTGGGAACATGACTTAGGTTTTATTCTGGAACCCTGTGTCCTGTTAACATGACATGGGTGGATTCTGGAACCCTGAGGCCTGGGAACCTGCGAACGGTTTGACTCTGGAACCCTGTGGCCTGGGAACACGAAATCGGTTTGATTCCGGAAATCTGAGGCCTGGCAACATGACTGAGGTTTGATTCTGGATCTCTGTGGCCTGGGAAAATGACTGAGGCGTGATTCTGAAGACCTGTGGCCTGGAAACATGACATCTGTTTAGATTGTGGAATACTTTGGCCCGGGAACCTGACTGAGCCTTGGTTCTGGAACACTGTGCACTAGGAACATGACTGAGGTTTTATTCTGGAACCCTGTAGCCTGGGAACATAACTGAGGATTGATTCTGGAACCCTGTGGCCTGGGAACATAACATGGGTGGATTCTGGAACCCTGAGGCCTGGGAAGAAGACATCTGTTTAGCTTGTGGAATACTGTGACCCGGGAACCTGACTGAGCCTTGGTTCTGGAACCCTATGTACTGGGAATATGACTGAGCTTTTATTCTGGAACCCTGTAGCCTGGGAACATAACTGAGGATTGATTCTGGAACCCTGTGGCCTGGGAACATGACATGGGTGGATTCTGGAACCCTGAGGCCTGGGAACATGACATCTGTTTAGATTGTGGAATACTGTGCCCCGGGTACCTGACTGAGCCTTGATTCTGGAACCCTGTGGACTGGGAACATGACTGAGGTTTGATGGTGGAAACCTGTGGCCTGGCAACATGACTGAGGATTGATTCTGGAAGACTGTGGCCAGGGAACATGATATCTGGTTGATTCTGGAAACCTGTGTCCTGGGAACAAGACTGAAGTTTGACTCTGGAACCCTGTGGCCTGGGAACATGACTGAGGTTTGTTTCTGGAAGCCTGTTCCCTGGGAACATGACTGCGGTTTGATTCTGGACACCTGTATCCTGGGAACAAGACTGAGGTTTGATTCTGCAACCCTGTGGCTTGGGAACATGACTGAGGTTTGTTTCTGGAAGCCTGTTCTCTGGGAACATGACTGAGGTTTGATTCTGGACACCTGTGTCCTGGGAACATGACTGAGGTTTGATTGTTGAAACCTGTGGCCTTCGAACATGACTCAGGTTGATTCTGGAACCATGTGTCCTGGGAATATGACTGAGGTTTGATTCTGGAAACCTTTGGCCTGGGAAAATGACTGAGGTTTCATTGTGGAAACATGTGGCCTGGGATCATGACTGAGGTTTGATGGTGGAACACTCTGGCCTGGCAAAATGACTGAGGCTTGATTCTGGAGCCCTGTTTACTGGGAACATGACTGAGGTTTGATGGCAGAAACCTGTGGACTGGCAACATGACTGAAGTTTGATTTGGAACCCTGTGCACGGGGACCATGACTGAGGCCTGATACTGGAACCCCGTGGCATGGGAACATGACATTGGTTTGATTCTGGAGCCCTGTTTACTGGGAACATGACTGAGGTTTCATGGTTGAATCCTGTGGCCTGGCAACATGATTGAGGTTTGATAGTGGAACCCTCAGGCTTGGGAACATGAGTGAGGCTTGATGGTGGAACACTGTGGCCTGGCAATATGCCTGAGGTTTGATGGTGGAACCCTGTGGCTTGGCAAGATGACTTAGGTTAGATTGTGGAACACTCTGACCTGGGAACATGACTGAGGCTTGATGGTGGAACCGTGGCCTGGCAACAGGACTGAGGTTTGATTGTGGAACCCTCTGGCCTGGGAATATGACTGAGGTTTAATTGTGGAACCCTGTGGCCTGGGAACATGACTGGGATTTGATTTCTGAAACCTGTGTCCAGGGAACATGACTGAGGTTTTATTCTGGAACCCTGTGTCCTGGGAACACGACTGAGGTTTGATTCTGTAACCATGTGGCCTGGGAATATGACTGAGGTTTGATTCTGGAAACCATTGGCCTGGGAACATGACTGATGTTAGAATGTGGAATCCTGTGGCCTGGGAACATGACATCGGTTTGGATTCTGGTACCCTGTTGCCTGGGAACATGAAATCGGTTTGATTCTGTAAACCTGAGGTCTGGAAATATGACTGAGGTTTGATTGTGGTACCCTATGGCCTGGCAACATGACTGAGGTTTGATTCTGGATGCCTGTGGCCTGGGAACATGACTGAGGCATGATTCTGGAAACCTGTGGCCTGGGAACATGACATCTGTTTAGATTGTGGAATACTGTGCCCCGGGAACCTGACTGAGCCTTGGTTCTGGAACCCTGTGGACTGGGAACATGACTGAGGTTTTATTCTGGAACCCTGTAGCCTGGGACCATAACTGAGGATTGATTCTGGAACCCTGTGGCCTGGGCACATGACAACGGTGGATTCTGGAACCCTGTGGACTAGGAACATGACTGAGGTTTTATTCTGGAACCTTGTAGCCTGGGAACATAACTGAGGATTGATTCTGGAACCCTGTGGCCTGGGAACATGACATGGGTGGATTCTGGAACCCTGAGGCCTGGGAACATGACATCTGTTTAGATTGTGGAATACTGTGCCCTGGGAACGTGACTGAGCCTTGGTTCTGGAACACTGTGGACTGGGAACATGACTGACGTTTTATTCTGGAACCCTGTAGCCTGGGAACATAACTGAGGATTGATTCTGGAACCCTGTGGCCTGGGAACATGACTGGGATTTGATTTCTGAAACCTGTGTCCAGGGAAAATGACTGAGGTTTTATTCTGGAACCCTGTGTCCTGGGAACACGACTGAGGTTTGATTCTGGAACCATGTGGCCTGGGAACATGACATCTGTTTAGATTGTGGAATACTCTGCCCCGGGAACCTGACTGAGCCTTGGTTCTGGACCCCTGTGGACTGGGAACATGACTGAGGTTTTATTCTGGAACCCTGTGTCCTGTTAACATGACATGGGTGGATTCTGGAACCCTGAGGCCTGGGAACATGAAATCTGTTTAGATTGTGGAATACTGTGGCCTGGGAACTTGACTGAGCCTTGGTTCTGGAAACCTGTGGACTGGGAATATGACTGAGGTTTTGTTCTGGAGCCGTGTAGCCTGGGAACATAACTGAGGATATACTTTGGAACCCTGTGGCCCAGGAACATGACATGGGTGGATTCTGGAAACCTGAGGCCTTGGAACATGACATCTGTTTAGATTGTGGAATACTGTGGCCCGGGAACCTGACTGAGCCTTGGTTCTGGAACCCTGTGGACTGGGAACATGACTGAGGTTTTATTCTGGAACCCTGTAGCCTGGGAACATAACTGAGGATTGATTCTGGAAGCCTGTGGCCTGGGAACATGACATCGGTGGATTCTGGAACACTGTGGCCTGGGAACCTGCGAACGGTTTGACTCTGGAACCCTGTGGCCTGGGAACACGAAATCGTTTTGATTCCGGAAATCTGAGGCCTGGCAACATGATTGAGGTTTGATTCTGGATCTCTGAGGCCTGGGAAAATGACTGAGGCGTGATTCTGAAGACCTGTGGCCTGGAAACATGACATCTGTTTAGATTGTGGAATACTTTGGCCCGGGAACCTGACTGAGCCTTGGTTCTGGAACACTGTGCACTAGGAACATGACTGAGGTTTTATTCTGGAACCCTGTAGCCTGGGAACATAACTGAGGATTGATTCTGGAACCCTGTGGCCTGGGAACATAACATGGGTGGATTCTGGAACCCTGAGGCCTGGGAAGAAGACATCTGTTTAGCTTGTGGAATACTGTGACCCGGGAACCTGACTGAGCTTTGGTTCTGGAACCCTATGTACTGGGAATATGACTGAGGTTTTATTCTGGAACCCTGTAGCCTGGGAACATAACTGAGGATTGATTCTGGAACCCTGTGGCCTGGGAACATGACATGGGTGGATTCTGGAACCCTGAGGCCTGGGAACATGACATCTGTTTAGATTGTGGAATACTGTGCCCCGGGTACCTGACTGAGCCTTGATTCTGGAACCCTGTGGACTGGGAACATGACTGAGGTTTGATGGTGGAAACCTGTGGCCTGGCAACATGACTGAGGATTGATTCTGGAAGACTGTGGCCAGGGAACATGATATCTGGTTGATTCTGGAAACCTGTGTCCTGGGAACAAGACTGAAGTTTGACTCTGGAACCCTGTGGCCTGGGAACATGACTGAGGTTTGTTTCTGGAAGCCTGTTCCCTGGGAACATGACTGCGGTTTGATTCTGGACACCTGTATCCTGGGAACAAGACTGAGGTTTGATTCTGCCACCCTGTGGCTTGGGAACATGACTGAGGTTTGTTTCTGGAAGCCTGTTCTCTGGGAACATGACTGAGGTTTGATTCTGGACACCTGTGTCCTGGGAACATGACTGAGGTTTGATTGTTGAAACCTGTGGCCTTCGAACATGAGTCAGGTTGATTCTGGAACCATGTGTCCTGGGAATATGACTGAGGTTTGATTCTGGAAACCTTTGGCCTGGGAAAATGACTGAGGTTTCATTGTGGAAACATGTGGCCTGGGATCATGACTCAGGTTTGATGGTGGAACACTCTGGCCTGGCAAAATGACTGAGGCTTGATTCTGGAGCCCTGTTTACTGGGAACATGACTGATTTTTGATGGCAGAAACCTGTGGACTGGCAACATGACTGAGGTTTGATTTGGAACCCTGTGCACGGGGACCATGACTGAGGCCTGATACTGGAACCCCGTGGCATGGGAACATGACATTGGTTTGATTCTGGAGCCCTGTTTACTGGGAACATGACTGAGGTTTCATGGTTGAATCCTGTGGCCTGGCAACATGATTGAGGTTTGATAGTGGAACCCTCAGGCTTGGGAACATGAGTGAGGCTTGATGGTGGAACACTGTGGCCTGGCAATATGCCTGAGGTTTGATGGTGGAACCCTGTGGCTTGGCAAGATGACTTAGGTTAGATTGTGGAACACTCTGACCTGGGAACATGACTGAGGCTTGATGGTGGAACCGTGGCCTGGCAACAGGACTGAGGTTTGATTGTGGAACCCTCTGGCCTGGGAATATGACTGAGGTTTAATTGTGGAACCCTGTGGCCTGGGAACATGACTGGGATTTGATTTCTGAAACCTGTGTCCAGGGAACATGACTGAGGTTTTATTCTGGAACCCTGTGTCCTGGGAACACGACTGAGGTTTGATTCTGTAACCATGTGGCCTGGGAATATGACTGAGGTTTGATTCTGGAAACCATTGGCCTGGGAACATGACTGATGTTAGAATGTGGAATCCTGTGGCCTGGGAACATGACATCGGTTTGGATTCTGGTACCCTGTTGCCTGGGAACATGAAATCGGTTTGATTCTGTAAACCTGAGGTCTGGAAATATGACTGAGGTTTGATTGTGGTACCCTATGGCCTGGCAACATGACTGAGGTTTGATTCTGGATGCCTGTGGCCTGGGAACATGACTGAGGCATGATTCTGGAAACCTGTGGCCTGGGAACATGACATCTGTTTAGATTGTGGAATACTGTGCCCCGGGAACCTGACTGAGCCTTGGTTCTGGAACCCTGTGGACTGGGAACATGACTGAGGTTTTATTCTGGAACCCTGTAGCCTGGGACCATAACTGAGGATTGATTCTGGAACCCTGTGGCCTGGGCACATGACAACGGTGGATTCTGGAACCCTGTGGACTAGGAACATGACTGAGGTTTTATTCTGGAACCTTGTAGCCTGGGAACATAACTGAGGATTGATTCTGGAACCCTGTGGCCTGGGAACATGACATGGGTGGATTCTGGAACCCTGAGGCCTGGGAACATGACATCTGTTTAGATTGTGGAATACTGTGCCCTGGGAACGTGACTGAGCCTTGGTTCTGGAACCCTGTGGACTGGGAACATGACTGACGTTTTATTCTGGAACCCTGTAGCCTGGGAACATAACTGAGGATTGATTCTGGAACCCTGTGGCCTGGGAACATGACTGGGATTTGATTTCTGAAACCTGTGTCCAGGGAAAATGACTGAGGTTTTATTCTGGAACCCTGTGTCCTGGGAACACGACTGAGGTTTGATTCTGGAACCATGTGGCCTGGGAACATGACATCTGTTTAGATTGTGGAATACTCTGCCCCGGGAACCTGACTGAGCCTTGGTTCTGGACCCCTGTGGACTGGGAACATGACTGAGGTTTTATTCTGGAACCCTGTGTCCTGTTAACATGACATGGGTGGATTCTGGAACCCTGAGGCCTGGGAACATGAAATCTGTTTAGATTGTGGAATACTGTGGCCTGGGAACTTGACTGAGCCTTGGTTCTGGAAACCTGTGGACTGGGAATATGACTGAGGTTTTATTCTGGAGCCGTGTAGCCTGGGAACATAACTGAGGATATACTTTGGAACCCTGTGGCCCAGGAACATGACATGGGTGGATTCTGGAAACCTGAGGCCTTGGAACATGACATCTGTTTAGATTGTGGAATACTGTGGCCCGGGAACCTGACTGAGCCTTGGTTCTGGAACCCTGTGGACTGGGAACATGACTGAGGTTTTATTCTGGAACCCTGTAGCCTGGGAACATAACTGAGGATTGATTCTGGAAGCCTGTGGCCTGGGAACATGACATCGGTGGATTCTGGAACACTGTGGCCTGGGAACCTGCGAACGGTTTGACTCTGGAACCCTGTGGCCTGGGAACACGAAATCGTTTTGATTCCGGAAATCTGAGGCCTGGCAACATGATTGAGGTTTGATTCTGGATCTCTGAGGCCTGGGAAAATGACTGAGGCGTGATTCTGAAGACCTGTGGCCTGGAAACATGACATCTGTTTAGATTGTGGAATACTTTGGCCCGGGAACCTGACTGAGCCTTGGTTCTGGAACACTGTGCACTAGGAACATGACTGAGGTTTTATTCTGGAACCCTGTAGCCTGGGAACATAACTGAGGATTGATTCTGGAACCCTGTGGCCTGGGAACATAACATGGGTGGATTCTGGAACCCTGAGGCCTGGGAAGAAGACATCTGTTTAGCTTGTGGAATACTGTGACCCGGGAACCTGACTGAGCTTTGGTTCTGGAACCCTATGTACTGGGAATATGACTGAGGTTTTATTCTGGAACCCTGTAGCCTGGGAACATAACTGAGGATTGATTCTGGAACCCTGTGGCCTGGGAACATGACATGGGTGGATTCTGGAACCCTGAGGCCTGGGAACATGACATCTGTTTAGATTGTGGAATACTGTGCCCCGGGTACCTGACTGAGCCTTGATTCTGGAACCCTGTGGACTGGGAACATGACTGAGGTTTGATGGTGGAAACCTGTGGCCTGGCAACATGACTGAGGATTGATTCTGGAAGACTGTGGCCAGGGAACATGATATCTGGTTGATTCTGGAAACCTGTGTCCTGGGAACAAGACTGAAGTTTGACTCTGGAACCCTGTGGCCTGGGAACATGACTGAGGTTTGTTTCTGGAAGCCTGTTCCCTGGGAACATGACTGCGGTTTGATTCTGGACACCTGTATCCTGGGAACAAGACTGAGGTTTGATTCTGCCACCCTGTGGCTTGGGAACATGACTGAGGTTTGTTTCTGGAAGCCTGTTCTCTGGGAACATGACTGAGGTTTGATTCTGGACACCTGTGTCCTGGGAACATGACTGAGGTTTGATTGTTGAAACCTGTGGCCTTCGAACATGACTCAGGTTGATTCTGGAACCATGTGTCCTGGGAATATGACTGAGGTTTGATTCTGGAAACCTTTGGCCTGGGAAAATGACTGAGGTTTCATTGTGGAAACATGTGGCCTGGGATCATGACTGAGGTTTGATGGTGGAACACTCTGGCCTGGCAAAATGACTGAGGCTTGATTCTGGAGCCCTGTTTACTGGGAACATGACTGAGGTTTGATGGCAGAAACCTGTGGACTGGCAACATGACTGAGGTTTGATTTGGAACCCTGTGCACGGGGACCATGACTGAGGCCTGATACTGGAACCCCGTGGCATGGGAACATGACATTGGTTTGATTCTGGAGCCCTGTTTACTGGGAACATGACTGAGGTTTCATGGTTGAATCCTGTGGCCTGGCAACATGATTGAGGTTTGATAGTGGAACCCTCAGGCTTGGGAACATGAGTGAGGCTTGATGGTGGAACACTGTGGCCTGGCAATATGCCTGAGGTTTGATGGTGGAACCCTGTGGCTTGGCAAGATGACTTAGGTTAGATTGTGGAACACTCTGACCTGGGAACATGACTGAGGCTTGATGGTGGAACCGTGGCCTGGCAACAGGACTGAGGTTTGATTGTGGAACCCTCTGGCCTGGGAATATGACTGAGGTTTAATTGTGGAACCCTGTGGCCTGGGAACATGACTGGGATTTGATTTCTGAAACCTGTGTCCAGGGAACATGACTGAGGTTTTATTCTGGAACCCTGTGTCCTGGGAACACGACTGAGGTTTGATTCTGTAACCATGTGGCCTGGGAATATGACTGAGGTTTGATTCTGGAAACCATTGGCCTGGGAACATGACTGATGTTAGAATGTGGAATCCTGTGGCCTGGGAACATGACATCGGTTTGGATTCTGGTACCCTGTTGCCTGGGAACATGAAATCGGTTTGATTCTGTAAACCTGAGGTCTGGGAATATGACTGAGGTTTGATTGTGGTACCCTATGGCCTGGCAACATGACTGAGGTTTGATTCTGGATGCCTGTGGCCTGGGAACATGACTGAGGCATGATTCTGGAAACCTGTGGCCTGGGAACATGACATCTGTTTAGATTGTGGAATACTGTGCCCCGGGAACCTGACTGAGCCTTGGTTCTGGAACCCTGTGGACTGGGAACATGACTGAGGTTTTATTCTGGAACCCTGTAGCCTGGGACCATAACTGAGGATTGATTCTGGAACCCTGTGGCCTGGGCACATGACAACGGTGGATTCTGGAACCCTGTGGACTAGGAACATGACTGAGGTTTTATTCTGGAACCTTGTAGCCTGGGAACATAACTGAGGATTGATTCTGGAACCCTGTGGCCTGGGAACATGACATGGGTGGATTCTGGAACCCTGAGGCCTGGTAACATGACATCTGTTTAGATTGTGGAATACTGTGCCCTGGGAACGTGACTGAGCCTTGGTTCTGGAACCCTGTGGACGGGGAACATGACTGACGTTTTATTCTGGAACCCTGTAGCCTGGGAACATAACTGAGGATTGATTCTGGAACCCTGTGGCCTGGGAACATGACTGGGATTTGATTTCTGAAACCTGTGTCCAGGGAAAATGACTGAGGTTTTATTCTGGAACCCTGTGTCCTGGGAACACGACTGAGGTTTGATTCTGGAACCATGTGGCCTGGGAACATGACATCTGTTTAGATTGTGGAATACTCTGCCCCGGGAACCTGACTGAGCCTTGGTTCTGGACCCCTGTGGACTGGGAACATGACTGAGGTTTTATTCTGGAACCCTGTGTCCTGTTAACATGACATGGGTGGATTCTGGAACCCTGAGGCCTGGGAACATGAAATCTGTTTAGATTGTGGAATACTGTGGCCTGGGAACTTGACTGAGCCTTGGTTCTGGAAACCTGTGGACTGGGAATATGACTGAGGTTTTATTCTGGAGCCGTGTAGCCTGGGAACATAACTGAGGATTCACTTTGGAACCCTGTGGCCCAGGAACATGACATGGGTGGATTCTGGAAACCTGAGGCCTTGGAACATGACATCTGTTTAGATTGTGGAATACTGTGGCCCGGGAACCTGACTGAGCCTTGGTTCTGGAACCCTGTGGACTGGGAACATGACTGAGGTTTTATTCTGGAACCCTGTAGCCTGGGAACATAACTGAGGATTGATTCTGGAAGCCTGTTGCCTGGGAACATGACATCGGTGGATTCTGGAACACTGTGGCCTGGGAACCTGCGAACGGTTTGACTCTGGAACCCTGTGTCCTGGGAACACGAAATCGTTTTGATTCCGGAAATCTGAGGCCTGGCAACATGACTGAGGTTTGATTCTGGATCTCTGTGGCCTGGGAAAATGACTGAGGCGTGATTCTGAAGACCTGTGGCCTGGAAACATGACATCTGTTTAGATTGTGGAATACTTTGGCCCGGGAACCTGACTGAGCCTTGGTTCTGGAACACTGTGCACTAGGAACATGACTGAGGTTTTATTCTGGAACCCTGTAGCCTGGGAACATAACTGAGGATTGATTCTGGAACCCTGTGGCCTGGGAACATAACATGGGTGGATTCTGGAACCCTGAGGCCTGGGAACAAGACATCTGTTTAGCTTGTGGAATACTGTGACCCGGGAACCTGACTGAGCCTTGGTTGTGGAACCCTATGTACTGGGAATATGACTGAGGTTTTATTCTGGAACCCTGTAGCCTGGGAACATAACTGAGGATTGATTCTGGAACCCTGTGGCCTGGGAACATGACATGGGTGGATTCTGGAACCCTGAGGCCTGGGAACATGACATCTGTTTAGATTGTGGAATACTGTGCCCCGGGTACCTGACTGAGCCTTGATTCTGGAACCCTGTGGACTGGGAACATGACTGAGGTTTTATTCCGGAACCCTGTAGCCTGCGAACATAACTGAGGATTGATTCTGGAAACCTGTGGCCTGGCCGCATGACATCGGTGGATTCTGGAACTCTGTGGCGTGGGAACCTGCGAACGGTTTGACTCTGGAACCCTGTGGCCTGGGAACATGACTGAGGTTTGATTCTGGATGCCTGTGGCCTGGGAACATGACTGAGGCATGATTCTGGAAACCTGTGGCCTGGGAACATGACATCTGTTTAGATTGTGGAATACTGTGCCCCGGGAACCTGACTGAGCTTTGGTTCTGGAACCCTGTGGACTGGGAACATGACTGAGGTTTTATTCTGGAACCCTGTAGCCTGGGACCATAACTGAGGATTGATTCTGGAACCCTGTGGCCTGGGCACATGACAACGGTGGATTCTGGAACCCTGTGGACTAGGAACATGACTGAGGTTTTATTCTGGAACCTTGTAGCCTGGGAACATAACTGAGGATTGATTCTGGAACCCTGTGGCCTGGGAACATGACATGGGTGGATTCTGGAACCCTGAGGCCTGGGAACATGACATCTGTTTAGATTGTGGAATACTGTGCCCTGGGAACGTGACTGAGCCTTGGTTCTGGAACCCTGTGGACTGGGAACATGACTGACGTTTTATTCTGGAACCCTGTAGCCTGGGAACATAACTGAGGATTGATTCTGGAATCCTGTGGCCTGGGAACATGACTGGGATTTGATTTCTGAAACCTGTGTCCAGGGAAAATGACTGAGGTTTTATTCTGGAACCCTGTGTCCTGGGAACACGACTGAGGTTTGATTCTGGAACCATGTGGCCTGGGAATATGACTTAGGTTTGATTCTGGAAACCATTGGCCTGGGAACATGACTGATGTTAGAGTGTGGAATCCTGTGCCCTGGGAACATGACATCGGTTTGGATTCTGGTACCCTGTTGCCTGGAAACATGAAATCGGTTTGATTCTGGAAACCTTAGGCCTGGGAATATGACTGAGGTTTGATGGTGGTACCCTATGGCCTGGCAACATGACTGAGGTTTCATTCTGGATCCCTGTGGCCTGGGAACATGACATCTGTTTAGATTGTGGAATACTGTGCCCCGGGAACCTGACTGAGCCTTGGTTCTGGACCCCTGTGGACTGGGAACATGACTTAGGTTTTATTCTGGAACCCTGTGTCCTGTTAACATGACATGGGTGGATTCTGGAACCCTGAGGCCTGGGAACATGAAATCTGTTTAGATTGTGGAATACTGTGGCCTGGGAACTTGACTGAGCCTTGTTTCAGGAAACCTGTGAACTGGGAATATGACTGAGGTTTTATTCTGGAACCCTGTAGCCTGGGAACATAACTGAGGATTGATTCTGGAACCCTGTGGCCTGGGAACATGACATGGGTGGATTCTGGAACCCTGAGGCCTGGGAACATGACATCTGTTTAGATTGTGGAATACTGTGCCCCGGGTACCTGACTGAGCCTTGATTCTGGAACCCTGTGGACTGGGAACATGACTGAGGTTTTATTCCGGAACCCTGTAGCCTGCGAACATAACTGAAGATTGATTCTGGAACCCCGTGGCCTGGCCGCATGACATCGGTGGATTCTGGAACTCTGTGGCCTGGGAACCTGCGAACGGTTTGACTCTGGTACCCTGTGGCCTGGGAACATGTCTGAGGTTTGATGGTGGAAACCTGTCGCCTGGCAACATGACTGAGGAATGATTCTGGAAGACTGTGGCCAGGGAACATGATATCTGGTTGATTCTGGAAACCTGTGTCCTGGGAACAAGACTGAAGTTTGATTCTGGAACCCTGGGCCTGGGAACATGACTGAGGTTTGTTTCTGGAAGCCTGTTCCCTGGGAACATGACTGCGGTTTGATTCTGGACACCTGTGTCCTGGGAACAAGACTGAGGTTTGATTCTGCAACCCTGTGGCTTGGGAACATGACTGAGGTTTGTTTCTGGAAGCCTGTTCCCTGGGAACATGACTGCGGTTTGTTTCTGGACACCTGTGTCCTGGGAACAAGACTGAGGTTTGATTCTGCAACCCTGTGGCTTGGGAACATGACTGAGGTTTGTTTCTGGAAGCCTGTTCTCTGGGAACATGACTGAGGTTTGATTCTGGACACCTGTGTCCTGGGAACATGACTGAGGTTTGATTGTTGAAACCTGTGGCCTTCGAACATGACTCAGGTTGATTCTGGAACCATGTGTCCTGGGAATATGACTGAGGTTTGATTCTGGAAACCTTTGGCCTGGGAAAATGACTGAGGTTTCATTGTGGAAACATGTGGCCTGGGATCATGACTGAGGTTCGATGGTGGAACACTCTGGCCTGGCAAAATGACTGAGGCTTGATTCTGGAGCCCTATTTACTGGGAACATGACTGAGGTTTGATGGCAGAAACCTGTGGACTGGCAACATGACTGAGGTTTGATTTGGAACCCTGTGCACGGGGACCATGACTGAGGCCTGATACTGGAACCCCGTGGCATGGGAACATGACATTGGTTTGATTCTGGAGCCCTGTTTACTGGGAACATGACTGAGGTTTCATGGTTGAATCCTGTGGCCTGGCAACATGATTGAGGTTTGATAGTGGAACCCTCAGGCTTGGGAACATGAGTGAGGCTTGATGGTGGAACACTGTGGCCTGGCAATATGCCTGAGGTTTGATGGTGGAACCCTGTGGCTTGGCAAGATGACTTAGGTTAGATTGTGGAACACTCTGACCTGGGAACATGACTGAGGCTTGATGGTGGAACCGTGGCCTGGCAACAGGACTGAGGTTTGATTGTGGAACCCTCTGGCCTGGGAATATGACTGAGGTTTAATTGTGGAACCCTGTGGCCTGGGAACATGACTGGGATTTGATTTCTGAAACCTGTGTCCAGGGAACATGACTGAGGTTTTATTCTGGAACCCTGTGTCCTGGGAACACGACTGAGGTTTGATTCTGTAACCATGTGGCCTGGGAATATGACTGAGGTTTGATTCTGGAAACCATTGGCCTGGGAACATGACTGATGTTAGAATGTGGAATCCTGTGGCCTGGGAACATGACATCGGTTTGGATTCTGGTACCCTGTTGCCTGGGAACATGAAATCGGTTTGATTCTGTAAACCTGAGGTCTGGGAATATGACTGAGGTTTGATTGTGGTACCCTATGGCCTGGCAACATGACTGAGGTTTGATTCTGGATGCCTGTGGCCTGGGAACATGACTGAGGCATGATTCTGGAAACCTGTGGCCTGGGAACATGACATCTGTTTAGATTGTGGAATACTGTGCCCCGGGAACCTGACTGAGCCTTGGTTCTGGAACCCTGTGGACTGGGAACATGACTGAGGTTTTATTCTGGAACCCTGTAGCCTGGGACCATAACTGAGGATTGATTCTGGAACCCTGTGGCCTGGGCACATGACAACGGTGGATTCTGGAACCCTGTGGACTAGGAACATGACTGAGGTTTTATTCTGGAACCTTGTAGCCTGGGAACATAACTGAGGATTGATTCTGGAACCCTGTGGCCTGGGAACATGACATGGGTGGATTCTGGAACCCTGAGGCCTGGTAACATGACATCTGTTTAGATTGTGGAATACTGTGCCCTGGGAACGTGACTGAGCCTTGGTTCTGGAACCCTGTGGACGGGGAACATGACTGACGTTTTATTCTGGAACCCTGTAGCCTGGGAACATAACTGAGGATTGATTCTGGAACCCTGTGGCCTGGGAACATGACTGGGATTTGATTTCTGAAACCTGTGTCCAGGGAAAATGACTGAGGTTTTATTCTGGAACCCTGTGTCCTGGGAACACGACTGAGGTTTGATTCTGGAACCATGTGGCCTGGGAACATGACATCTGTTTAGATTGTGGAATACTCTGCCCCGGGAACCTGACTGAGCCTTGGTTCTGGACCCCTGTGGACTGGGAACATGACTGAGGTTTTATTCTGGAACCCTGTGTCCTGTTAACATGACATGGGTGGATTCTGGAACCCTGAGGCCTGGGAACATGAAATCTGTTTAGATTGTGGAATACTGTGGCCTGGGAACTTGACTGAGCCTTGGTTCTGGAAACCTGTGGACTGGGAATATGACTGAGGTTTTATTCTGGAGCCGTGTAGCCTGGGAACATAACTGAGGATTCACTTTGGAACCCTGTGGCCCAGGAACATGACATGGGTGGATTCTGGAAACCTGAGGCCTTGGAACATGACATCTGTTTAGATTGTGGAATACTGTGGCCCGGGAACCTGACTGAGCCTTGGTTCTGGAACCCTGTGGACTGGGAACATGACTGAGGTTTTATTCTGGAACCCTGTAGCCTGGGAACATAACTGAGGATTGATTCTGGAAGCCTGTGGCCTGGGAACATGACATCGGTGGATTCTGGAACACTGTGGCCTGGGAACCTGCGAACGGTTTGACTCTGGAACCCTGTGGCCTGGGAACACGAAATCGTTTTGATTCCGGAAATCTGAGGCCTGGCAACATGACTGAGGTTTGATTCTGGATCTCTGTGGCCTGGGAAAATGACTGAGGCGTGATTCTGAAGACCTGTGGCCTGGAAACATGACATCTGTTTAGATTGTGGAATACTTTGGCCCGGGAACCTGACTGAGCCTTGGTTCTGGAACACTGTGCACTAGGAACATGACTGAGGTTTTATTCTGGAACCCTGTAGCCTGGGAACATAACTGAGGATTGATTCTGGAACCCTGTGGCCTGGGAACATAACATGGGTGGATTCTGGAACCCTGAGGCCTGGGAACAAGACATCTGTTTAGCTTGTGGAATACTGTGACCCGGGAACCTGACTGAGCCTTGGTTGTGGAACCCTATGTACTGGGAATATGACTGAGGTTTTATTCTGGAACCCTGTAGCCTGGGAACATAACTGAGGATTGATTCTGGAACCCTGTGGCCTGGGAACATGACATGGGTGGATTCTGGAACCCTGAGGCCTGGGAACATGACATCTGTTTAGATTGTGGAATACTGTGCCCCGGGTACCTGACTGAGCCTTGATTCTGGAACCCTGTGGACTGGGAACATGACTGAGGTTTTATTCCGGAACCCTGTAGCCTGCGAACATAACTGAGGATTGATTCTGGAAACCTGTGGCCTGGCCGCATGACATCGGTGGATTCTGGAACTCTGTGGCGTGGGAACCTGCGAACGGTTTGACTCTGGAACCCTGTGGCCTGGGAACATGACTGAGGTTTGATTCTGGATGCCTGTGGCCTGGGAACATGACTGAGGCATGATTCTGGAAACCTGTGGCCTGGGAACATGACATCTGTTTAGATTGTGGAATACTGTGCCCCGGGAACCTGACTGAGCTTTGGTTCTGGAACCCTGTGGACTGGGAACATGACTGAGGTTTTATTCTGGAACCCTGTAGCCTGGGACCATAACTGAGGATTGATTCTGGAACCCTGTGGCCTGGGCACATGACAACGGTGGATTCTGGAACCCTGTGGACTAGGAACATGACTGAGGTTTTATTCTGGAACCTTGTAGCCTGGGAACATAACTGAGGATTGATTCTGGAACCCTGTGGCCTGGGAACATGACATGGGTGGATTCTGGAACCCTGAGGCCTGGGAACATGACATCTGTTTAGATTGTGGAATACTGTGCCCTGGGAACGTGACTGAGCCTTGGTTCTGGAACCCTGTGGACTGGGAACATGACTGACGTTTTATTCTGGAACCCTGTAGCCTGGGAACATAACTGAGGATTGATTCTGGAATCCTGTGGCCTGGGAACATGACTGGGATTTGATTTCTGAAACCTGTGTCCAGGGAAAATGACTGAGGTTTTATTCTGGAACCCTGTGTCCTGGGAACACGACTGAGGTTTGATTCTGGAACCATGTGGCCTGGGAATATGACTTAGGTTTGATTCTGGAAACCAT
This sequence comes from Balaenoptera physalus, assembly GCF_965194825.1. Lineage (NCBI taxonomy): Eukaryota > Metazoa > Chordata > Mammalia > Artiodactyla > Balaenopteridae > Balaenoptera > Balaenoptera physalus. The sequence goes on along the minus strand of NW_028125665.1, from coordinate 253,829 downwards.
TGGCCTGGGAACATGACTGATGTTAGAGTGTGGAATCCTGTGCCCTGGGAACATGACATCGGTTTGGATTCTGGTACCCTGTTGCCTGGAAACATGAAATCGGTTTGATTCTGGAAACCTTAGGCCTGGGAATATGACTGAGGTTTGATGGTGGTACCCTATGGCCTGGCAACATGACTGAGGTTTCATTCTGGATCCCTGTGGCCTGGGAACATGACATCTGTTTAGATTGTGGAATACTGTGCCCCGGGAACCTGACTGAGCCTTGGTTCTGGACCCCTGTGGACTGGGAACATGACTTAGGTTTTATTCTGGAACCCTGTGTCCTGTTAACATGACATGGGTGGATTCTGGAACCCTGAGGCCTGGGAACATGAAATCTGTTTAGATTGTGGAATACTGTGGCCTGGGAACTTGACTGAGCCTTGTTTCAGGAAACCTGTGAACTGGGAATATGACTGAGGTTTTATTCTGGAACCCTGTAGCCTGGGAACATAACTGAGGATTGATTCTGGAACCCTGTGGCCTGGGAACATGACATGGGTGGATTCTGGAACCCTGAGGCCTGGGAACATGACATCTGTTTAGATTGTGGAATACTGTGCCCCGGGTACCTGACTGAGCCTTGATTCTGGAACCCTGTGGACTGGGAACATGACTGAGGTTTTATTCCGGAACCCTGTAGCCTGCGAACATAACTGAAGATTGATTCTGGAACCCCGTGGCCTGGCCGCATGACATCGGTGGATTCTGGAACTCTGTGGCCTGGGAACCTGCGAACGGTTTGACTCTGGTACCCTGTGGCCTGGGAACATGTCTGAGGTTTGATGGTGGAAACCTGTCGCCTGGCAACATGACTGAGGAATGATTCTGGAAGACTGTGGCCAGGGAACATGATATCTGGTTGATTCTGGAAACCTGTGTCCTGGGAACAAGACTGAAGTTTGATTCTGGAACCCTGGGCCTGGGAACATGACTGAGGTTTGTTTCTGGAAGCCTGTTCCCTGGGAACATGACTGCGGTTTGATTCTGGACACCTGTGTCCTGGGAACAAGACTGAGGTTTGATTCTGCAACCCTGTGGCTTGGGAACATGACTGAGGTTTGTTTCTGGAAGCCTGTTCCCTGGGAACATGACTGCGGTTTGTTTCTGGACACCTGTGTCCTGGGAACAAGACTGAGGTTTGATTCTGCAACCCTGTGGCTTGGGAACATGACTGAGGTTTGTTTCTGGAAGCCTGTTCTCTGGGAACATGACTGAGGTTTGATTCTGGACACCTGTGTCCTGGGAACATGACTGAGGTTTGATTGTTGAAACCTGTGGCCTTCGAACATGACTCAGGTTGATTCTGGAACCATGTGTCCTGGGAATATGACTGAGGTTTGATTCTGGAAACCTTTGGCCTGGGAAAATGACTGAGGTTTCATTGTGGAAACATGTGGCCTGGGATCATGACTGAGGTTCGATGGTGGAACACTCTGGCCTGGCAAAATGACTGAGGCTTGATTCTGGAGCCCTATTTACTGGGAACATGACTGAGGTTTGATGGCAGAAACCTGTGGACTGGCAACATGACTGAGGTTTGATTTGGAACCCTGTGCACGGGGACCATGACTGAGGCCTGATACTGGAACCCCGTGGCATGGGAACATGACATTGGTTTGATTCTGGAGCCCTGTTTACTGGGAACATGACTGAGGTTTCATGGTTGAATCCTGTGGCCTGGCAACATGATTGAGGTTTGATAGTGGAACCCTCAGGCTTGGGAACATGAGTGAGGCTTGATGGTGGAACACTGTGGCCTGGCAATATGCCTGAGGTTTGATGGTGGAACCCTGTGGCTTGGCAAGATGACTTAGGTTAGATTGTGGAACACTCTGACCTGGGAACATGACTGAGGCTTGATGGTGGAACCGTGGCCTGGCAACAGGACTGAGGTTTGATTGTGGAACCCTCTGGCCTGGGAATATGACTGAGGTTTAATTGTGGAACCCTGTGGCCTGGGAACATGACTGGGATTTGATTTCTGAAACCTGTGTCCAGGGAACATGACTGAGGTTTTATTCTGGAACCCTGTGTCCTGGGAACACGACTGAGGTTTGATTCTGTAACCATGTGGCCTGGGAATATGACTGAGGTTTGATTCTGGAAACCATTGGCCTGGGAACATGACTGATGTTAGAATGTGGAATCCTGTGGCCTGGGAACATGACATCGGTTTGGATTCTGGTACCCTGTTGCCTGGGAACATGAAATCGGTTTGATTCTGTAAACCTGAGGTCTGGGAATATGACTGAGGTTTGATTGTGGTACCCTATGGCCTGGCAACATGACTGAGGTTTGATTCTGGATGCCTGTGGCCTGGGAACATGACTGAGGCATGATTCTGGAAACCTGTGGCCTGGGAACATGACATCTGTTTAGATTGTGGAATACTGTGCCCCGGGAACCTGACTGAGCCTTGGTTCTGGAACCCTGTGGACTGGGAACATGACTGAGGTTTTATTCTGGAACCCTGTAGCCTGGGACCATAACTGAGGATTGATTCTGGAACCCTGTGGCCTGGGCACATGACAACGGTGGATTCTGGAACCCTGTGGACTAGGAACATGACTGAGGTTTTATTCTGGAACCTTGTAGCCTGGGAACATAACTGAGGATTGATTCTGGAACCCTGTGGCCTGGGAACATGACATGGGTGGATTCTGGAACCCTGAGGCCTGGGAACATGACATCTGTTTAGATTGTGGAATACTGTGCCCTGGGAACGTGACTGAGCCTTGGTTCTGGAACCCTGTGGACTGGGAACATGACTGACGTTTTATTCTGGAACCCTGTAGCCTGGGAACATAACTGAGGATTGATTCTGGAACCCTGTGGCCTGGGAACATGACTGGGATTTGATTTCTGAAACCTGTGTCCAGGGAAAATGACTGAGGTTTTATTCTGGAACCCTGTGTCCTGGGAACACGACTGAGGTTTGATTCAGGAACCATGTGGCCTGGGAACATGACATCTGTTTAGATTGTGGAATACTGTGGCCCGGGAACCTGACTGAGCCTTGGTTCTGGACCCCTGTGGACTGGGAACATGACTGAGGTTTTATTCTGGAACCCTGTGTCCTGTTAACATGACATGGGTGGATTCTGGAACCCTGAGGCCTGGGAACATGAAATCTGTTTAGATTGTGGAATACTGTGGCCTGGGAACTTGACTGAGCCTTGGTTCTGGAAACCTGTGGACTGGGAATATGACTGAGGTTTTATTCTGGAGCCGTGTAGCCTGGGAACATAACTGAGGATATACTTTGGAACCCTGTGGCCCAGGAACATGACATGGGTGGATTCTGGAAACCTGAGGCCTTGGAACATGATATCTGTTTAGATTGTGGAATACTGTGGCCCGGGAACCTGACTGAGCCTTGGTTCTGGAACCCTGTGGACTGGGAACATGACTGAGGTTTTATTCTGGAACCCTGTAGCCTGGGAACATAACTGAGGATTGATTCTGGAAGCCTGTGGCCTGGGAACATGACATCGGTGGATTCTGGAACACTGTGGCCTGGGAACCTGCGAACGGTTTGACTCTGGAACCCTGTGGCCTGGGAACACGAAATCGTTTTGATTCCGGAAATCTGAGGCCTGGCAACATGACTGAGGTTTGATTCTGGATCTCTGTGGCCTGGGAAAATGACTGAGGCGTGATTCTGAAGACCTGTGGCCTGGAAACATGACATCTGTTTAGATTGTGGAATACTTTGGCCCGGGAACCTGACTGAGCCTTGGTTCTGGAACACTGTGCACTAGGAACATGACTGAGGTTTTATTCTGGAACCCTGTAGCCTGGGAACATAACTGAGGATTGATTCTGGAACCCTGTGGCCTGGGAACATAACATGGGTGGATTCTGGAACCCTGAGGCCTGGGAACAAGACATCTGTTTAGCTTGTGGAATACTGTGACCCGGGAACCTGACTGAGCCTTGGTTCTGGAACCCTATGTACTGGGAATATGACTGAGGTTTTATTCTGGAACCCTGTAGCCTGGGAACATAACTGAGGACTGATTCTGGAACCCTGTGGCCTGGGAACATGACATGGGTGGATTCTGGAACCCTGAGGCCTGGGAACATGACATCTGTTTAGATTGTGGAATACTGTGCCCCGGGTACCTGACTGAGCCTTGATTCTGGAACCCTGTGGACTGGGAACATGACTGAGGTTTTATTCCGGAACCCTGTAGCCTGCGAACATAACTGAGGATTGATTCTGGAACCCTGTGGCCTGGCCGCATGACATCGGTGGATTCTGGAACTCTGTGGCCTGGGAACCTGCGAACGGTTTGACTCTGGTACCCTGTGGCCTGGGAACATTACTGAGGTTTGATTCTGGATGCCTGTGGCCTGGGAACATGACTGAGGCATGATTCTGGAAACCTGTGGCCTGGGAACATGACATCTGTTTAGATTGTGGAATACTGTGCCCCGGGAACCTGACTGAGCCTTGGTTCTGGAACCCTGTGGACTGGGAACATGACTGAGGTTTTATTCTGGAACCCTGTAGCCTGGGACCATAACTGAGGATTGATTCTGGAACCCTGTGGCCTGGGCACATGACAACGGTGGATTCTGGAACCCTGTGGACTAGGAACATGACTGAGGTTTTATTCTGGAACCTTGTAGCCTGGGAACATAACTGAGGATTGATTCTGGAACCCTGTGGCCTGGGAACATGACATGGGTGGATGCTGGAACCCTGAGGCCTGGGAACATGACATCTGTTTAGATTGTGGAATACTGTGCCCTGGGAACGTGACTGAGCCTTGGTTCTGGAACCCTGTGGACTGGGAACATGACTGACGTTTTATTCTGGAACCCTGTAGCCTGGGAACATAACTGAGGATTGATTCTGGAACCCTGTGGCCTGGGAACATGACTGGGATTTGATTTCTGAAACCTGTGTCCAGGGAAAATGACTGAGGTTTTATTCTGGAACCCTGTGTCCTGGGAACACGACTGAGGTTTGATTCTGGAACCATGTGGCCTGGGAATATGACTTAGGTTTGATTCTGGAAACCATTGGCCTGGGAACATGACTGATGTTAGAGTGTGGAATCCTGTGCCCTGGGAACATGACATCGGTTTGGATTCTGGTACCCTGTTGCCTGGAAACATGAAATCGGTTTGATTCTGGAAACCTTAGGCCTGGGAATATGACTGAGGTTTGATGGTGGTACCCTATGGCCTGGCAACATGACTGAGGTTTCATTCTGGATCCCTGTGGCCTGGGAACATGACATCTGTTTAGATTGTGGAATACTGTGCCCCGGGAACCTGACTGAGCCTTGGTTCTGGACCCCTGTGGACTGGGAACATGACTTAGGTTTTATTCTGGAACCCTGTGTCCTGTTAACATGACATGGGTGGATTCTGGAACCCTGAGGCCTGGGAACATGAAATCTGTTTAGATTGTGGAATACTGTGGCCTGGGAACTTGACTGAGCCTTGGTTCAGGAAACCTGTGAACTGGGAATATGACTGAGGTTTTATTCTGGAACCCTGTAGCCTGGGAACATAACTGAGGATTGATTCTGGAACCCTGTGGCCTGGGAACATGACATGGGTGGATTCTGGAACCCTGAGGCCTGGGAACATGACATCTGTTTAGATTGTGGAATACTGTGCCCCGGGTACCTGACTGAGCCTTGATTCTGGAACCCTGTGGACTGGGAACATGACTGAGGTTTTATTCCGGAACCCTGTAGCCTGCGAACATAACTGAAGATTGATTCTGGAACCCCGTGGCCTGGCCGCATGACATCGGTGGATTCTGGAACTCTGTGGCCTGGGAACCTGCGAACGGTTTGACTCTGGTACCCTGTGGCCTGGGAACATGTCTGAGGTTTGATGGTGGAAACCTGTCGCCTGGCAACATGACTGAGGATTGATTCTGGAAGACTGTGGCCAGGGAACATGATATCTGGTTGATTCTGGAAACCTGTGTCCTGGGAACAAGACTGAAGTTTGACTCTGGAACCCTGTGGCCTGGGAACATGACTGAGGTTTGTTTCTGGAAGACTGTTCCCTGGGAACATGACTGCGGTTTGATTCTGGACACCTGTATCCTGGGAACAAGACTGAGGTTTGATTCTGCAACCCTGTGGCTTGGGAACATGACTGAGGTTTGTTTCTGGAAGCCTGTTCTCTGGGAACATGACTGAGGTTTGATTCTGGACACCTGTGTCCTGGGAACATGACTGAGGTTTGATTGTTGAAACCTGTGGCCTTCGAACATGACTCAGGTTGATTCTGGAACCATGTGTCCTGGGAATATGACTGAGGTTTGATTCTGGAAACCTTTGGCCTGGGAAAATGACTGAGGTTTCATTGTGGAAACATGTGGCCTGGGATCATGACTGAGGTTTGATGGTGGAACACTCTGGCCTGGCAAAATGACTGAGGCTTGATTCTGGAGCCCTGTTTACTGGGAACATGACTGAGGTTTGATGGCAGAAACCTGTGGACTGGCAACATGACTGAGGTTTGATTTGGAACCCTGTGCACGGGGACCATGACTGAGGCCTGATACTGGAACCCCGTGGCATGGGAACATGACATTGGTTTGATTCTGGAGCCCTGTTTACTGGGAACATGACTGAGGTTTCATGGTTGAATCCTGTGGCCTGGCAACATGATTGAGGTTTGATAGTGGAACCCTCAGGCTTGGGAACATGAGTGAGGCTTGATGGTGGAACACTGTGGCCTGGCAATATGCCTGAGGTTTGATGGTGGAACCCTGTGGCTTGGCAGGATGACTTAGGTTAGATTGTGGAACACTCTGACCTGGGAACATGACTGAGGCTTGATGGTGGAACCGTGGCCTGGCAACAGGACTGAGGTTTGATTGTGGAACCCTCTGGCCTGGGAATATGACTGAGGTTTAATTGTGGAACCCTGTGGCCTGGGAACATGACTGGGATTTGATTTCTGAAACCTGTGTCCAGGGAACATGACTGAGGTTTTATTCTGGAACCCTGTGTCCTGGGAACACGACTGAGGTTTGATTCTGTAACCATGTGGCCTGGGAATATGACTGAGGTTTGATTCTGGAAACCCTTGGCCTGGGAACATGACTGATGTTAGAATGTGGAATCCTGTGGCCTGGGAACATGACATCGGTTTGGATTCTGGTACCCTGTTGCCTGGGAACATGAAATCGGTTTGATTCTGTAAACCTGAGGTCTGGGAATATGACTGAGGTTTGATTGTGGTACCCTATGGCCTGGCAACATGACTGAGGTTTGATTCTGGATGCCTGTGGCCTGGGAACATGACTGAGGCATGATTCTGGAAACCTGTGGCCTGGGAACATGACATCTGTTTAGATTGTGGAATACTGTGCCCCGGGAACCTGACTGAGCCTTGGTTCTGGAACCCTGTGGACTGGGAACATGACTGAGGTTTTATTCTGGAACCCTGTAGCCTGGGACCATAACTGAGGATTGATTCTGGAACCCTGTGGCCTGGGCACATGACAACGGTGGATTCTGGAACCCTGTGGACTAGGAACATGACTGAGGTTTTATTCTGGAACCTTGTAGCCTGGGAACATAACTGAGGATTGATTCTGGAACCCTGTGGCCTGGGAACATGACATGGGTGGATTCTGGAACCCTGAGGCCTGGTAACATGACATCTGTTTAGATTGTGGAATACTGTGCCCTGGGAACGTGACTGAGCCTTGGTTCTGGAACCCTGTGGACGGGGAACATGACTGACGTTTTATTCTGGAACCCTGTAGCCTGGGAACATAACTGAGGATTGATTCTGGAACCCTGTGGCCTGGGAACATGACTGGGATTTGATTTCTGAAACCTGTGTCCAGGGAAAATGACTGAGGTTTTATTCTGGAACCCTGTGTCCTGGGAACACGACTGAGGTTTGATTCAGGAACCATGTGGCCTGGGAACATGACATCTGTTTAGATTGTGGAATACTCTGCCCCGGGAACCTGACTGAGCCTTGGTTCTGGACCCCTGTGGACTGGGAACATGACTGAGGTTTTATTCTGGAACCCTGTGTCCTGTTAACATGACATGGGTGGATTCTGGAACCCTGAGGCCTGGGAACATGAAATCTGTTTAGATTGTGGAATACTGTGGCCTGGGAACTTGACTGAGCCTTGGTTCTGGAAACCTGTGGACTGGGAATATGACTGAGGTTTTATTCTGGAGCCGTGTAGCCTGGGAACATAACTGAGGATATACTTTGGAACCCTGTGGCCCAGGAACATGACATGGGTGGATTCTGGAAACCTGAGGCCTTGGAACATGATATCTGTTTAGATTGTGGAATACTGTGGCCCGGGAACCTGACTGAGCCTTGGTTCTGGAACCCTGTGGACTTTGAACATGACTGAGGTTTTATTCTGGAACCCTGTAGCCTGGGAACATAACTGAGGATTGATTCTGGAAGCCTGTGGCCTGGGAACATGACATCGGTGGATTCTGGAACACTGTGGCCTGGGAACCTGCGAACGGTTTGACTCTGGAACCCTGTGGCCTGGGAACACGAAATCGTTTTGATTCCGGAAATCTGAGGCCTGGCAACATGACTGAGGTTTGATTCTGGATCTCTGTGGCCTGGGAAAATGACTGAGGCGTGATTCTGAAGACCTGTGGCCTGGAAACATGACATCTGTTTAGATTGTGGAATACTTTGGCCCGGGAACCTGACTGAGCCTTGGTTCTGGAACACTGTGCACTAGGAACATGACTGAGGTTTTATTCTGGAACCCTGTAGCCTGGGAACATAACTGAGGATTGATTCTGGAACCCTGTGGCCTGGGAACATAACATGGGTGGATTCTGGAACCCTGAGGCCTGGGAAGAAGACATCTGTTTAGCTTGTGGAATACTGTGACCCGGGAACCTGACTGAGACTTGGTTCTGGAACCCTATGTACTGGGAATATGACTGAGGTTTTATTCTGGAACCCTGTAGCCTGGGAACATAACTGAGGATTGATTCTGGAACCCTGTGGCCTGGGAACATGACATGGGTGGATTCTGGAACCCTGAGGCCTGGGAACATGACATCTGTTTAGATTGTGGAATACTGTGCCCCGGGTACCTGACTGAGCCTTGATTCTGGAACCCTGTGGACTGGGAACATGACTGAGGTTTGATGGTGGAAACCTGTGGCCTGGAAACATGACTGAGGATTGATTCTGGAAGACTGTGGCCAGGGAACATGATATCTGGTTGATTCTGGAAACCTGTGTCCTGGGAACAAGACTGAAGTTTGACTCTGGAACCCTGTGGCCTGGGAACATGACTGAGGTTTGTTTCTGGAAGCCTGTTCCCTGGGAACATGACTGCGGTTTGATTCTGGACACCTGTATCCTGGGAACAAGACTGAGGTTTGATTCTGCAACCCTGTGGCTTGGGAACATGACTGAGGTTTGTTTCTGGAAGCCTGTTCTCTGGGAACATGACTGAGGTTTGATTCTGGACACCTGTTTCCTGGGAACATGACTGAGGTTTGATTGTTGAAACCTGTGGCCTTCGAACATGACTCAGGTTGATTCTGGAACCATGTGTCCTGGGAATATGACTGAGGTTTGATTCTGGAAACCTTTGGCCTGGGAAAATGACTGAGGTTTCACTGTGGAAACATGTGGCCTGGGATCATGACTGAGGTTTGATGGTGGAACACTCTGGCCTGGCAAAATGACTGAGGCTTGATTCTGGAGCCCTGTTTACTGGGAACATGACTGAGGTTTGATGGCAGAAACCTGTGGACTGGCAACATGACTGAGGTTTGATTTGGAACCCTGTGCACGGGGACCATGACTGAGGCCTGATACTGGAACCCCGTGGCATGGGAACATGACATTGGTTTGATTCTGGAGCCCTGTTTACTGGGAACATGACTGAGGTTTCATGGTTGAATCCTGTGGCCTGGCAACATGATTGAGGTTTGATAGTGGAACCCTCAGGCTTGGGAACATGAGTGAGGCTTGATGGTGGAACACTGTGGCCTGGCAATATGCCTGAGGTTTGATGGTGGAACCCTGTGGCTTGGCAAGATGACTTAGGTTAGATTGTGGAACACTCTGACCTGGGAACATGACTGAGGCTTGATGGTGGAACCGTGGCCTGGCAACAGGACTGAGGTTTGATTGTGGAACCCTCTGGCCTGGGAATATGACTGAGGTTTAATTGTGGAACCCTGTGGCCTGGGAACATGACTGGGATTTGATTTCTGAAACCTGTGTCCAGGGAACATGACTGAGGTTTTATTCTGGAACCCTGTGTCCTGGGAACACGACTGAGGTTTGATTCTGTAACCATGTGGCCTGGGAATATGACTGAGGTTTGATTCTGGAAACCCTTGGCCTGGGAACATGACTGATGTTAGAATGTGGAATCCTGTGGCCTGGGAACATGACATCGGTTTGGATTCTGGTACCCTGTTGCCTGGGAACATGAAATCGGTTTGATTCTGTAAACCTGAGGTCTGGGAATATGACTGAGGTTTGATTGTGGTACCCTATGGCCTGGCAACATGACTGAGGTTTGATTCTGGATGCCTGTGGCCTGGGAACATGACTGAGGCATGATTCTGGAAACCTGTGGCCTGGGAACATGACATCTGTTTAGATTGTGGAATACTGTGCCCCGGGAACCTGACTGAGCCTTGGTTCTGGAACCCTGTGGACTGGGAACATGACTGAGGTTTTATTCTGGAACCCTGTAGCCTGGGACCATAACTGAGGATTGATTCTGGAACCCTGTGGCCTGGGCACATGACAACGGTGGATTCTGGAACCCTGTGGACTAGGAACATGACTGAGGTTTTATTCTGGAACCTTGTAGCCTGGGAACATAACTGAGGATTGATTCTGGAACCCTGTGGCCTGGGAACATGACATGGGTGGATTCTGGAACCCTGAGGCCTGGTAACATGACATCTGTTTAGATTGTGGAATACTGTGCCCTGGGAACGTGACTGAGCCTTGGTTCTGGAACCCTGTGGACGGGGAACATGACTGACGTTTTATTCTGGAACCCTGTAGCCTGGGAACATAACTGAGGATTGATTCTGGAACCCTGTGGCCTGGGAACATGACTGGGATTTGATTTCTGAAACCTGTGTCCAGGGAAAATGACTGAGGTTTTATTCTGGAACCCTGTGTCCTGGGAACACGACTGAGGTTTGATTCTGGAACCATGTGGCCTGGGAACATGACATCTGTTTAGATTGTGGAATACTCTGCCCCGGGAACCTGACTGAGCCTTGGTTCTGGACCCCTGTGGACTGGGAACATGACTGAGGTTTTATTCTGGAACCCTGTGTCCTGTTAACATGACATGGGTGGATTCTGGAACCCTGAGGCCTGGGAACATGAAATCTGTTTAGATTGTGGAATACTGTGGCCTGGGAACTTGACTGAGCCTTGGTTCTGGAAACCTGTGGACTGGGAATATGACTGAGGTTTTATTCTGGAGCCGTGTAGCCTGGGAACATAACTGAGGATTCACTTTGGAACCCTGTGGCCCAGGAACATGACATGGGTGGATTCTGGAAACCTGAGGCCTTGGAACATGACATCTGTTTAGATTGTGGAATACTGTGGCCCGGGAACCTGACTGAGCCTTGGTTCTGGAACCCTGTGGACTGGGAACATGACTGAGGTTTTATTCTGGAACCCTGTAGACTGGGAACATAACTGAGGATTGATTCTGGAAGCCTGTTGCCTGGGAACATAACATCGGTGGATTCTGGAACACTGTGGCCTGGGAACCTGCGAACGGTTTGACTCTGGAACCCTGTGTCCTGGGAACACGAAATCGTTTTGATTCCGGAAATCTGAGGCCTGGCAACATGACTGAGGTTTGATTCTGGATCTCTGTGGCCTGGGAAAATGACTGAGGCGTGATTCTGAAGACCTGTGGCCTGGAAACATGACATCTGTTTAGATTGTGGAATACTTTGGCCCGGGAACCTGACTGAGCCTTGGTTCTGGAACACTGTGCACTAGGAACATGACTGAGGTTTTATTCTGGAACCCTGTAGCCTGGGAACATAACTGAGGATTGATTCTGGAACCCTGTGGCCTGGGAACATAACATGGGTGGATTCTGGAACCCTGAGGCCTGGGAACAAGACATCTGTTTAGCTTGTGGAATACTGTGACCCGGGAACCTGACTGAGCCTTGGTTCTGGAACCCTATGTACTGGGAATATGACTGAGGTTTTATTCTGGAACCCTGTAGCCTGGGAACATAACTGAGGATTGATTCTGGAACCCTGTGGCCTGGGAACATGACATGGGTGGATTCTGGAACCCTGAGGCCTGGGAACATGACATCTGTTTAGATTGTGGAATACTGTGCCCCGGGTACCTGACTGAGCCTTGATTCTGGAACCCTGTGGACTGGGAACATGACTGAGGTTTTATTCCGGAACCCTGTAGCCTGCGAACATAACTGAAGATTGATTCTGGAACCCCGTGGCCTGGCCGCATGACATCGGTGGATTCTGGAACTCTGTGGCCTGGGAACCTGCGAACGGTTTGACTCTGGTACCCTGTGGCCTGGGAACATGTCTGAGGTTTGATGGTGGAAACCTGTCGCCTGGCAACATGACTGAGGAATGATTCTGGAAGACTGTGGCCAGGGAACATGATATCTGGTTGATTCTGGAAACCTGTGTCCTGGGAACAAGACTGAAGTTTGACTCTGGAACCCTGTGGCCTGGGAACATGACTGAGGTTTGTTTCTGGAAGCCTGTTCCCTGGGAACATGACTGCGGTTTGATTCTGGACACCTGTATCCTGGGAACAAGACTGAGGTTTGATTCTGCAACCCTGTGGCTTGGGAACATGACTGAGGTTTGTTTCTGGAAGCCTGTTCTCTGGGAACATGACTGAGGTTTGATTCTGGACACCTGTGTCCTGGGAACATGACTGAGGTTTGATTGTTGAAACCTGTGGCCTTCGAACATGACTCAGGTTGATTCTGGAACCATGTGTCCTGGGAATATGACTGAGGTTTGATTCTGGAAACCTTTGGCCTGGGAAAATGACTGAGGTTTTCATTGTGGAAATATGTGGCCTGGGATCATGACTGAGGTTTGATGGTGGAACACTCTGGCCTGGCAATATGACTGAGGCTTGATTCTGGAGCCCTGTTTACTGGGAACATGACTGAGCTTTGATGGCAGAAACCTGTGGACTGGCAACATGACTGAGGTTTGATTTGGAACCCTGTGCACGGGGACCATGACTGAGGCCTGATACTGGAACCCCGTGGCATGGGAACATGACATTGGTTTGATTCTGGAGCCCTGTTTACTGGGAACATGACTGAGGTTTCATGGTTGAATCCTGTGGCCTGGCCACATGATTGAGGTTTGATAGTGGAACCCTCAGGCTTGGGAACATGAGTGAGGCTTGATGGTGGAACACTGTGGCCTGGCAATATGCCTGAGGTTTGATGGTGGAACCCTGTGGCTTGGCAAGATGACTTAGGTTAGATTGTGGAACACTCTGACCTGGGAACATGACTGAGGCTTGATGGTGGAACCGTGGCCTGGCCACAGGACTGAGGTTTGATTGTGGAACCCTCTGGCCTGGGAATATGACTGAGGTTTAATTGTGGAACCCTGTGGCCTGGGAACATGACTGGGATTTGATTTCTGAAACCTGTGTCCAGGGAACATGACTGAGGTTTTATTCTGGAACCCTGTGTCCTGGGAACACGACTGAGGTTTGATTCTGTAACCATGTGGCCTGGGAATATGACTGAGGTTTGATTCTGGAAACCATTGGCCTGGGAACATGACTGATGTTAGAATGTGGAATCCTGTGGCCTGGGAACATGACATCGGTTTGGATTCTGGTACCCTGTTGCCTGGGAACATGAAATCGGTTTGATTCTGTAAACCTGAGGTCTGGGAATATGACTGAGGTTTGATTGTGGTACCCTATGGCCTGGCAACATGACTGAGGTTTGATTCTGGATGCCTGTGGCCTGGGAACATGACTGAGGCATGATTCTGGAAACCTGTGGCCTGGGAACATGACATCTGTTTAGATTGTGGAATACTGTGCCCCGGGAACCTGACTGAGCCTTGGTTCTGGAACCCTGTGGACTGGGAACATGACTGAGGTTTTATTCTGGAACCCTGTAGCCTGGGACCATAACTGAGGATTGATTCTGGAACCCTGTGGCCTGGGCACATGACAACGGTGGATTCTGGAACCCTGTGGACTAGGAACATGACTGAGGTTTTATTCTGGAACCTTGTAGCCTGGGAACATAACTGAGGATTGATTCTGGAACCCTGTGGCCTGGGAACATGACATGGGTGGATTCTGGAACCCTGAGGCCTGGGAACATGACATCTGTTTAGATTGTGGAATACTGTGCCCTGGGAACGTGACTGAGCCTTGGTTCTGGAACCCTGTAGCCTGGGAACATAACTGAGGATTGATTCTGGAACCCTGTGGCCTGGGAACATGACTGGGATTTGATTTCTGAAACCTGTGTCCAGGGAAAATGACTGAGGTTTTATTCTGGAACCCTGTGTCCTGGGAACACGACTGAGGTTTGATTCAGGAACCATGTGGCCTGGGAACATGACATCTGTTTAGATTGTGGAATACTCTGCCCCGGGAACCTGACTGAGCCTTGGTTCTGGACCCCTGTGGACTGGGAACATGACTGAGGTTTTATTCTGGAACCCTGTGTCCTGTTAACATGACATGGGTGGATTCTGGAACCCTGAGGCCTGGGAACATGAAATCTGTTTAGATTGTGGAATACTGTGGCCTGGGAACTTGACTGAGCCTTGGTTCTGGAAACCTGTGGACTGGGAATATGACTGAGGTTTTATTCTGGAGCCGTGTAGCCTGGGAACATAACTGAGGATATACTTTGGAACCCTGTGGCCCAGGAACATGACATGGGTGGATTCTGGAAACCTGAGGCCTTGGAACATGATATCTGTTTAGATTGTGGAATACTGTGGCCCGGGAACCTGACTGAGCCTTGGTTCTGGAACCCTGTGGACTGGGAACATGACTGAGGTTTTATTCTGGAACCCTGTAGCCTGGGAACATAACTGAGGATTGATTCTGGAAGCCTGTGGCCTGGGAACATGACATCGGTGGATTCTGGAACACTGTGGCCTGGGAACCTGCGAACGGTTTGACTCTGGAACCCTGTGGCCTGGGAACACGAAATCGTTTTGATTCCGGAAATCTGAGGCCTGGCAACATGACTGAGGTTTGATTCTGGATCTCTGTGGCCTGGGAAAATGACTGAGGCGTGATTCTGAAGACCTGTGGCCTGGAAACATGACATCTGTTTAGATTGTGGAATACTTTGGCCCGGGAACCTGACTGAGCCTTGGTTCTGGAACACTGTGCACTAGGAACATGACTGAGGTTTTATTCTGGAACCCTGTAGCCTGGGAACATAACTGAGGATTGATTCTGGAACCCTGTGGCCTGGGAACATAACATGGGTGGATTCTGGAACCCTGAGGCCTGGGAAGAAGACATCTGTTTAGCTTGTGGAATACTGTGACCCGGGAACCTGACTGAGACTTGGTTCTGGAACCCTATGTACTGGGAATATGACTGAGGTTTTATTCTGGAACCCTGTAGCCTGGGAACATAACTGAGGATTGATTCTGGAACCCTGTGGCCTGGGAACATGACATGGGTGGATTCTGGAACCCTGAGGCCTGGGAACATGACATCTGTTTAGATTGTGGAATACTGTGCCCCGGGTACCTGACTGAGCCTTGATTCTGGAACCCTGTGGACTGGGAACATGACTGAGGTTTGATGGTGGAAACCTGTGGCCTGGAAACATGACTGAGGATTGATTCTGGAAGACTGTGGCCAGGGAACATGATATCTGGTTGATTCTGGAAACCTGTGTCCTGGGAACAAGACTGAAGTTTGACTCTGGAACCCTGTGGCCTGGGAACATGACTGAGGTTTGTTTCTGGAAGCCTGTTCCCTGGGAACATGACTGCGGTTTGATTCTGGACACCTGTATCCTGGGAACAAGACTGAGGTTTGATTCTGCAACCCTGTGGCTTGGGAACATGACTGAGGTTTGTTTCTGGAAGCCTGTTCTCTGGGAACATGACTGAGGTTTGATTCTGGACACCTGTTTCCTGGGAACATGACTGAGGTTTGATTGTTGAAACCTGTGGCCTTCGAACATGACTCAGGTTGATTCTGGAACCATGTGTCCTGGGAATATGACTGAGGTTTGATTCTGGAAACCTTTGGCCTGGGAAAATGACTGAGGTTTCACTGTGGAAACATGTGGCCTGGGATCATGACTGAGGTTTGATGGTGGAACACTCTGGCCTGGCAAAATGACTGAGGCTTGATTCTGGAGCCCTGTTTACTGGGAACATGACTGAGGTTTGATGGCAGAAACCTGTGGACTGGCAACATGACTGAGGTTTGATTTGGAACCCTGTGCACGGGGACCATGACTGAGGCCTGATACTGGAACCCCGTGGCATGGGAACATGACATTGGTTTGATTCTGGAGCCCTGTTTACTGGGAACATGACTGAGGTTTCATGGTTGAATCCTGTGGCCTGGCAACATGATTGAGGTTTGATAGTGGAACCCTCAGGCTTGGGAACATGAGTGAGGCTTGATGGTGGAACACTGTGGCCTGGCAATATGCCTGAGGTTTGATGGTGGAACCCTGTGGCTTGGCAAGATGACTTAGGTTAGATTGTGGAACACTCTGACCTGGGAACATGACTGAGGCTTGATGGTGGAACCGTGGCCTGGCAACAGGACTGAGGTTTGATTGTGGAACCCTCTGGCCTGGGAATATGACTGAGGTTTAATTGTGGAACCCTGTGGCCTGGGAACATGACTGGGATTTGATTTCTGAAACCTGTGTCCAGGGAACATGACTGAGGTTTTATTCTGGAACCCTGTGTCCTGGGAACACGACTGAGGTTTGATTCTGTAACCATGTGGCCTGGGAATATGACTGAGGTTTGATTCTGGAAACCCTTGGCCTGGGAACATGACTGATGTTAGAATGTGGAATCCTGTGGCCTGGGAACATGACATCGGTTTGGATTCTGGTACCCTGTTGCCTGGGAACATGAAATCGGTTTGATTCTGTAAACCTGAGGTCTGGGAATATGACTGAGGTTTGATTGTGGTACCCTATGGCCTGGCAACATGACTGAGGTTTGATTCTGGATGCCTGTGGCCTGGGAACATGACTGAGGCATGATTCTGGAAACCTGTGGCCTGGGAACATGACATCTGTTTAGATTGTGGAATACTGTGCCCCGGGAACCTGACTGAGCCTTGGTTCTGGAACCCTGTGGACTGGGAACATGACTGAGGTTTTATTCTGCAACCCTGTAGCCTGGGACCATAACTGAGGATTGATTCTGGAACCCTGTGGCCTGGGCACATGACAACGGTGGATTCTGGAACCCTGTGGACTAGGAACATGACTGAGGTTTTATTCTGGAACCTTGTAGCCTGGGAACATAACTGAGGATTGATTCTGGAACCCTGTGGCCTGGGAACATGACATGGGTGGATTCTGGAACCCTGAGGCCTGGTAACATGACATCTGTTTAGATTGTGGAATACTGTGCCCTGGGAACGTGACTGAGCCTTGGTTCTGGAACCCTGTGGACGGGGAACATGACTGACGTTTTATTCTGGAACCCTGTAGCCTGGGAACATAACTGAGGATTGATTCTGGAACCCTGTGGCCTGGGAACATGACTGGGATTTGATTTCTGAAACCTGTGTCCAGGGAAAATGACTGAGGTTTTATTCTGGAACCCTGTGTCCTGGGAACACGACTGAGGTTTGATTCTGGAACCATGTGGCCTGGGAACATGACATCTGTTTAGATTGTGGAATACTCTGCCCCGGGAACCTGACTGAGCCTTGGTTCTGGACCCCTGTGGACTGGGAACATGACTGAGGTTTTATTCTGGAACCCTGTGTCCTGTTAACATGACATGGGTGGATTCTGGAACCCTGAGGCCTGGGAACATGAAATCTGTTTAGATTGTGGAATACTGTGGCCTGGGAACTTGACTGAGCCTTGGTTCTGGAAACCTGTGGACTGGGAATATGACTGAGGTTTTATTCTGGAGCCGTGTAGCCTGGGAACATAACTGAGGATTCACTTTGGAACCCTGTGGCCCAGGAACATGACATGGGTGGATTCTGGAAACCTGAGGCCTTGGAACATGACATCTGTTTAGATTGTGGAATACTGTGGCCCGGGAACCTGACTGAGCCTTGGTTCTGGAACCCTGTGGACTGGGAACATGACTGAGGTTTTATTCTGGAACCCTGTAGACTGGGAACATAACTGAGGATTGATTCTGGAAGCCTGTTGCCTGGGAACATAACATCGGTGGATTCTGGAACACTGTGGCCTGGGAACCTGCGAACGGTTTGACTCTGGAACCCTGTGTCCTGGGAACACGAAATCGTTTTGATTCCGGAAATCTGAGGCCTGGCAACATGACTGAGGTTTGATTCTGGATCTCTGTGGCCTGGGAAAATGACTGAGGCGTGATTCTGAAGACCTGTGGCCTGGAAACATGACATCTGTTTAGATTGTGGAATACTTTGGCCCGGGAACCT
This sequence comes from Balaenoptera physalus, assembly GCF_965194825.1. Classification (NCBI taxonomy): domain Eukaryota; kingdom Metazoa; phylum Chordata; class Mammalia; order Artiodactyla; family Balaenopteridae; genus Balaenoptera; species Balaenoptera physalus. Next base: position 235,145 of record NW_028125665.1, on the reverse strand, counting down.
GACTGAGCCTTGGTTCTGGAACACTGTGCACTAGGAACATGACTGAGGTTTTATTCTGGAACCCTGTAGCCTGGGAACATAACTGAGGATTGATTCTGGAACCCTGTGGCCTGGGAACATAACATGGGTGGATTCTGGAACCCTGAGGCCTGGGAACAAGACATCTGTTTAGCTTGTGGAATACTGTGACCCGGGAACCTGACTGAGCCTTGGTTCTGGAACCCTATGTACTGGGAATATGACTGAGGTTTTATTCTGGAACCCTGTAGCCTGGGAACATAACTGAGGATTGATTCTGGAACCCTGTGGCCTGGGAACATGACATGGGTGGATTCTGGAACCCTGAGGCCTGGGAACATGACATCTGTTTAGATTGTGGAATACTGTGCCCCGGGTACCTGACTGAGCCTTGATTCTGGAACCCTGTGGACTGGGAACATGACTGAGGTTTTATTCCGGAACCCTGTAGCCTGCGAACATAACTGAAGATTGATTCTGGAACCCCGTGGCCTGGCCGCATGACATCGGTGGATTCTGGAACTCTGTGGCCTGGGAACCTGCGAACGGTTTGACTCTGGTACCCTGTGGCCTGGGAACATGTCTGAGGTTTGATGGTGGAAACCTGTCGCCTGGCAACATGACTGAGGAATGATTCTGGAAGACTGTGGCCAGGGAACATGATATCTGGTTGATTCTGGAAACCTGTGTCCTGGGAACAAGACTGAAGTTTGACTCTGGAACCCTGTGGCCTGGGAACATGACTGAGGTTTGTTTCTGGAAGCCTGTTCCCTGGGAACATGACTGCGGTTTGATTCTGGACACCTGTATCCTGGGAACAAGACTGAGGTTTGATTCTGCAACCCTGTGGCTTGGGAACATGACTGAGGTTTGTTTCTGGAAGCCTGTTCTCTGGGAACATGACTGAGGTTTGATTCTGGACACCTGTGTCCTGGGAACATGACTGAGGTTTGATTGTTGAAACCTGTGGCCTTCGAACATGACTCAGGTTGATTCTGGAACCATGTGTCCTGGGAATATGACTGAGGTTTGATTCTGGAAACCTTTGGCCTGGGAAAATGACTGAGGTTTTCATTGTGGAAATATGTGGCCTGGGATCATGACTGAGGTTTGATGGTGGAACACTCTGGCCTGGCAATATGACTGAGGCTTGATTCTGGAGCCCTGTTTACTGGGAACATGACTGAGGTTTGATGGCAGAAACCTGTGGACTGGCAACATGACTGAGGTTTGATTTGGAACCCTGTGCACGGGGACCATGACTGAGGCCTGATACTGGAACCCCGTGGCATGGGAACATGACATTGGTTTGATTCTGGAGCCCTGTTTACTGGGAACATGACTGAGGTTTCATGGTTGAATCCTGTGGCCTGGCCACATGATTGAGGTTTGATAGTGGAACCCTCAGGCTTGGGAACATGAGTGAGGCTTGATGGTGGAACACTGTGGCCTGGCAATATGCCTGAGGTTTGATGGTGGAACCCTGTGGCTTGGCAAGATGACTTAGGTTAGATTGTGGAACACTCTGACCTGGGAACATGACTGAGGCTTGATGGTGGAACCGTGGCCTGGCCACAGGACTGAGGTTTGATTGTGGAACCCTCTGGCCTGGGAATATGACTGAGGTTTAATTGTGGAACCCTGTGGCCTGGGAACATGACTGGGATTTGATTTCTGAAACCTGTGTCCAGGGAACATGACTGAGGTTTTATTCTGGAACCCTGTGTCCTGGGAACACGACTGAGGTTTGATTCTGTAACCATGTGGCCTGGGAATATGACTGAGGTTTGATTCTGGAAACCATTGGCCTGGGAACATGACTGATGTTAGAATGTGGAATCCTGTGGCCTGGGAACATGACATCGGTTTGGATTCTGGTACCCTGTTGCCTGGGAACATGAAATCGGTTTGATTCTGTAAACCTGAGGTCTGGGAATATGACTGAGGTTTGATTGTGGTACCCTATGGCCTGGCAACATGACTGAGGTTTGATTCTGGATGCCTGTGGCCTGGGAACATGACTGAGGCATGATTCTGGAAACCTGTGGCCTGGGAACATGACATCTGTTTAGATTGTGGAATACTGTGCCCCGGGAACCTGACTGAGCCTTGGTTCTGGAACCCTGTGGACTGGGAACATGACTGAGGTTTTATTCTGGAACCCTGTAGCCTGGGACCATAACTGAGGATTGATTCTGGAAACCTGTGGCCTGGGCACATGACAACGGTGGATTCTGGAACCCTGTGGACTAGGAACATGACTGAGGTTTTATTCTGGAACCTTGTAGCCTGGGAACATAACTGAGGATTGATTCTGGAACCCTGTGGCCTGGGAACATGACATGGGTGGATTCTGGAACCCTGAGGCCTGGTAACATGACATCTGTTTAGATTGTGGAATACTGTGCCCTGGGAACGTGACTGAGCCTTGGTTCTGGAACCCTGTGGACGGGGAACATGACTGACGTTTTATTCTGGAACCCTGTAGCCTGGGAACATAACTGAGGATTGATTCTGGAACCCTGTGGCCTGGGAACATGACTGGGATTTGATTTCTGAAACCTGTGTCCAGGGAAAATGACTGAGGTTTTATTCTGGAACCCTGTGTCCTGGGAACACGACTGAGGTTTGATTCTGGAACCATGTGGCCTGGGAACATGACATCTGTTTAGATTGTGGAATACTCTGCCCCGGGAACCTGACTGAGCCTTGGTTCTGGACCCCTGTGGACTGGGAACATGACTGAGGTTTTATTCTGGAACCCTGTGTCCTGTTAACATGACATGGGTGGATTCTGGAACCCTGAGGCCTGGGAACATGAAATCTGTTTAGATTGTGGAATACTGTGGCCTGGGAACTTGACTGAGCCTTGGTTCTGGAAACCTGTGGACTGGGAATATGACTGAGGTTTTATTCTGGAGCCGTGTAGCCTGGGAACATAACTGAGGATTCACTTTGGAACCCTGTGGCCCAGGAACATGACATGGGTGGATTCTGGAAACCTGAGGCCTTGGAACATGACATCTGTTTAGATTGTGGAATACTGTGGCCCGGGAACCTGACTGAGCCTTGGTTCTGGAACCCTGTGGACTGGGAACATGACTGAGGTTTTATTCTGGAACCCTGTAGACTGGGAACATAACTGAGGATTGATTCTGGAAGCCTGTTGCCTGGGAACATAACATCGGTGGATTCTGGAACACTGTGGCCTGGGAACCTGCGAACGGTTTGACTCTGGAACCCTGTGTCCTGGGAACACGAAATCGTTTTGATTCCGGAAATCTGAGGCCTGGCAACATGACTGAGGTTTGATTCTGGATCTCTGTGGCCTGGGAAAATGACTGAGGCGTGATTCTGAAGACCTGTGGCCTGGAAACATGACATCTGTTTAGATTGTGGAATACTTTGGCCCGGGAACCTGACTGAGCCTTGGTTCTGGAACACTGTGCACTAGGAACATGACTGAGGTTTTATTCTGGAACCCTGTAGCCTGGGAACATAACTGAGGATTGATTCTGGAACCCTGTGGCCTGGGAACATAACATGGGTGGATTCTGGAACCCTGAGGCCTGGGAACAAGACATCTGTTTAGCTTGTGGAATACTGTGACCCGGGAACCTGACTGAGCCTTGGTTCTGGAACCCTATGTACTGGGAATATGACTGAGGTTTTATTCTGGAACCCTGTAGCCTGGGAACATAACTGAGGATTGATTCTGGAACCCTGTGGCCTGGGAACATGACATCTGTTTAGATTGTGGAATACTGTGCCCCGGGTACTTGACTGAGCCTTGATACTGGAACCCTGTGGACTGGGAACATGACTGAGGTTTTATTCCGGAACCCTGTAGCCTGCGAACATAACTGAGGATTGATTCTGGAACCCTGTGGCCTGGCCGCATGACATCGGTGGATTCTGGAACTCTGTGGCCTGGGAACCTGCGAACGGTTTGACTCTGGTACCCTGTGGCCTGGGAACATGTCTGAGGTTTGATGGTGGAAACCTGTGGCCTGGCAACATGACTGAGGATTGATTCTGGAAGACTGTGGCCAGGGAACATGATATCTGGTTGATTCTGGAAACCTGTGTCCTGGGAACAAGACTGAAGTTTGACTCTGGAACCCTGTGGCCTGGGAACATGACTGAGGTTTGTTTCTGGAAGCCTGTTCCCTGGGAACATGACTGCGGTTTGATTCTGGACACCTGTATCCTGGGAAAAAGACTGAGGTTTGATTCTGCAACCCTGTGGCTTGGGAACATGACTGAGGTTTGTTTCTGGAAGCCTGTTCTCTGGGAACATGACTGAGGTTTGATTCTGGACACCTGTGTCCTGGGAACATGACTGAGGTTTGATTGTTGAAACCTGTGGCCTTCGAACATGACTCAGGTTGATTCTGGAACCATGTGTCCTGGGAATATGACTGAGGTTTGATTCTGGAATCCTTTGGCCTGGGAAAATGACTGAGGTTTCATTGTGGAAACATGTGGCCTGGGATCATGACTGAGGTTTGATGGTGGAACACTCTGGCCTGGCAAAATGACTGAGGCTTGATTCTGGAGCCCTGTTTACTGGGAACATGACTGATTTTTGATGGCAGAAACCTGTGGACTGGCAACATGACTGAGGTTTGATTTGGAACCCTGTGCACGGGGACCATGACTGAGGCCTGATACTGGAACCCCGTGGCATGGGAACATGACATTGGTTTGATTCTGGAGCCCTGTTTACTGGGAACATGACTGAGGTTTCATGGTTGAATCCTGTGGCCTGGCAACATGATTGAGGTTTGATAGTGGAACCCTCAGGCTTGGGAACATGAGTGAGGCTTGATGGTGGAACACTGTGGCCTGGCAATATGCCTGAGGTTTGATGGTGGAACCCTGTGGCTTGGCAAGATGACTTAGGTTAGATTGTGGAACACTCTGACCTGGGAACATGACTGAGGCTTGATGGTGGAACCGTGGCCTGGCAACAGGACTGAGGTTTGATTGTGGAACCCTCTGGCCTGGGAATATGACTGAGGTTTAATTGTGGAACCCTGTGGCCTGGGAACATGACTGGGATTTGATTTCTGAAACCTGTGTCCAGGGAACATGACTGAGGTTTTATTCTGGAACCCTGTGTCCTGGGAACACGACTGAGGTTTGATTCTGTAACCATGTGGCCTGGGAATATGACTGAGGTTTGATTCTGGAAACCATTGGCCTGGGAACATGACTGATGTTAGAATGTGGAATCCTGTGGCCTGGGAACATGACATCGGTTTGGATTCTGGTACCCTGTTGCCTGGGAACATGAAATCGGTTTGATTCTGTAAACCTGAGGTCTGGGAATATGACTGAGGTTTGATTGTGGTACCCTATGGCCTGGCAACATGACTGAGGTTTGATTCTGGATGCCTGTGGCCTGGGAACATGACTGAGGCATGATTCTGGAAACCTGTGGCCTGGGAACATGACATCTGTTTAGATTGTGGAATACTGTGCCCCGGGAACCTGACTGAGCCTTGGTTCTGGAACCCTGTGGACTGGGAACATGACTGAGGTTTTATTCTGGAACCCTGTAGCCTGGGACCATAACTGAGGATTGATTCTGGAACCCTGTGGCCTGGGCACATGACAACGGTGGATTCTGGAACCCTGTGGACTAGGAACATGACTGAGGTTTTATTCTGGAACCTTGTAGCCTGGGAACATAACTGAGGATTGATTCTGGAACCCTGTGGCCTGGGAACATGACATGGGTGGATTCTGGAACCCTGAGGCCTGGGAACATGACATCTGTTTAGATTGTGGAATACTGTGCCCTGGGAACGTGACTGAGCCTTGGTTCTGGAACCCTGTGGACTGGGAACATGACTGACGTTTTATTCTGGAACCCTGTAGCCTGGGAACATAACTGAGGATTGATTCTGGAACCCTGTGGCCTGGGAACATGACATCTGTTTAGATTGTGGAATACTGTGCCCCGGGAACCTGACTGAGCCTTGGTTCTGGACCCCTGTGGACTGGGAACATGACTTAGGTTTTATTCTGGAACCCTGTGTCCTGTTAACATGACATGGGTGGATTCTGGAACCCTGAGGCCTGGGAACATGAAATCTGTTTAGATTGTGGAATACTGTGGCCTGGGAACTTCACTGAGCCTTGGTTCTGGAAACCTGTGAACTGGGAATATGACTGAGGTTTTATTCTGGAACCCTGTAGCCTGGGAACATAACTGAGGATTGATTCTGGAACCCTGTGGCCTGGGAACATGACATGGGTGGATTCTGGAACCCTGAGGCCTTGGAACATGACATCTGTTTAGATTGTGGAATACTGTGACCCGGGAACCTGACTGAGCCTTGGTTCTGGAACCCTGTGGACTGGGAACATGACTGAGGTTTTATTCGGGAACCCTGTAGCCTGGGAACATAACTGAGGATTGATTCTGGAAGCCTGTGGCCTGGGAACATGACATCGGTGGATTCTGGAACACTGTGGCCTGGGAACCTGCGAACGGTTTGACTCTGGAACCCTGTGGCCTGGGAACACGAAATCGATTTGATTCCGGAAATCTGAGGCCTGACAACATGACTGAGGTTTGATTCTGGATCTCTGTGGCCTGGGAAAATGACTGAGGCGTGATTCTGAAGACCTGTGGCCTGGAAACATGACATCTGTTTAGATTGTGGAATACTTTGGCCCGGGAACCTGACTGAGACTTGGTTCTGGAACACTGTGCACTAGGAACATGACTGAGGTTTTATTCTGGAACCCTGTAGCCTGGGAACATAACTGAGGATTGATTCTGGAACCCTGTGGCCTGGGAACATAACATGGGTGGATTCTGGAACCCTGAGGCCTGGGAACAAGACATCTGTTTAGCTTGTGGAATACTGTGACCCGGGAACCTGACTGAGCCTTGGTTGTGGAACCCTATGTACTGGGAATATGACTGAGCTTTTATTCTGGAACCCTGTAGCCTGGGAACATAACTGAGGATTGATTCTGGAACCCTGTGGCCTGGGAACATGACATGGGTGGATTCTGGAACCCTGAGGCCTGGGAACATGACATCTGTTTAGATTGTGGAATACTGTGCCCCGGGTACCTGACTGAGCCTTGATTCTGGAACCCTGTGGACTGGGAACATGACTGAGGTTTTATTCCGGAACCCTGTAGCCTGCGAACATAACTGAGGATTGATTCTGGAACCCCGTGGCCTGGCCGCATGACATCGGTGGATTCTGGAACTCTGTGGCCTGGGAACCTGCGAACGGTTTGACTCTGGTACCCTGTGGCCTGGGAACATGTCTGAGGTTTGATGGTGGAAACCTGTCGCCTGGCAACATGACTGAGGATTGATTCTGGAAGACTGTGGCCAGGGAACATGATATCTGGTTGATTCTGGAAACCTGTGTCCTGGGAACAAGACTGAAGTTTGACTCTGGAACCCTGTGGCCTGGGAACATGACTGAGGTTTGTTTCTGGAAGCCTGTTCCCTGGGAACATGACTGCGGTTTGATTCTGGACACCTGTATCCTGGGAACAAGACTGAGGTTTGATTCTGCAACCCTGTGGCTTGGGAACATGACTGAGGTTTGTTTCTGGAAGCCTGTTCTCTGGGAACATGACTGAGGTTTGATTCTGGACACCTGTGTCCTGGGAACATGACTGAGGTTTGATTGTTGAAACCTGTGGCCTTCGAACATGACTCAGGTTGATTCTGGAACCATGTGTCCTGGGAATATGACTGAGGTTTGATTCTGGAAACCTTTGGCCTGGGAAAATGACTGAGGTTTCATTGTGGAAACATGTGGCCTGGGATCATGACTGAGGTTTGATGGTGGAACACTCTGGCCTGGCAAAATGACTGAGGCTTGATTCTGGAGCCCTGTTTACTGGGAACATGACTGAGGTTTGATGGCAGAAACCTGTGGACTGGCAACATGACTGAGGTTTGATTTGGAACCCTGTGCACGGGGACCATGACTGAGGCCTGATACTGGAACCCCGTGGCATGGGAACATGACATTGGTTTGATTCTGGAGCCCTGTTTACTGGGAACATGACTGAGGTTTCATGGTTGAATCCTGTGGCCTGGCAACATGATTGAGGTTTGATAGTGGAACCCTCAGGCTTGGGAACATGAGTGAGGCTTGATGGTGGAACACTGTGGCCTGGCAATATGCCTGAGGTTTGATGGTGGAACCCTGTGGCTTGGCAAGATGACTTAGGTTAGATTGTGGAACACTCTGACCTGGGAACATGACTGAGGCTTGATGGTGGAACCGTGGCCTGGCAACAGGACTGAGGTTTGATTGTGGAACCCTCTGGCCTGGGAATATGACTGAGGTTTAATTGTGGAACCCTGTGGCCTGGGAACATGACTGGGATTTGATTTCTGAAACCTGTGTCCAGGGAACATGACTGAGGTTTTATTCTGGAACCCTGTGTCCTGGGAACACGACTGAGGTTTGATTCTGTAACCATGTGGCCTGGGAATATGACTGAGGTTTGATTCTGGAAACCATTGGCCTGGGAACATGACTGATGTTAGAATGTGGAATCCTGTGGCCTGGGAACATGACATCGGTTTGGATTCTGGTACCCTGTTGCCTGGGAACATGAAATCGGTTTGATTCTGTAAACCTGAGGTCTGGGAATATGACTGAGGTTTGATTGTGGTACCCTATGGCCTGGCAACATGACTGAGGTTTGATTCTGGATGCCTGTGGCCTGGGAACATGACTGAGGCATGATTCTGGAAACCTGTGGCCTGGGAACATGACATCTGTTTAGATTGTGGAATACTGTGCCCCGGGAACCTGACTGAGCCTTGGTTCTGGAACCCTGTGGACTGGGAACATGACTGAGGTTTTATTCTGGAACCCTGTAGCCTGGGACCATAACTGAGGATTGATTCTGGAACCCTGTGGCCTGGGCACATGACAACGGTGGATTCTGGAACCCTGTGGACTAGGAACATGACTGAGGTTTTATTCTGGAACCTTGTAGCCTGGGAACATAACTGAGGATTGATTCTGGAACCCTGTGGCCTGGGAACATGACATGGGTGGATTCTGGAACCCTGAGGCCTGGGAACATGACATCTGTTTAGATTGTGGAATACTGTGCCCTGGGAACGTGACTGAGCCTTGGTTCTGGAACCCTGTGGACTGGGAACATGACTGACGTTTTATTCTGGAACCCTGTAGCCTGGGAACATAACTGAGGATTGATTCTGGAACCCTGTGGCCTGGGAACATGACTGGGATTTGATTTCTGAAACCTGTGTCCAGGGAAAATGACTGAGGTTTTATTCTGGAACCCTGTATCCTGGGAACACGACTGAGGTTTGATTCTGGAACCATGTGGCCTGGGAACATGACATCTGTTTAGATTGTGGAATACTCTGCCCCGGGAACCTGACTGAGCCTTGGTTCTGGACCCCTGTGGACTGGGAACATGACTGAGGTTTTATTCTGGAACCCTGTGTCCTGTTAACATGACATGGGTGGATTCTGGAACCCTGAGGCCTGGGAACATGAAATCTGTTTAGATTGTGGAATACTGTGGCCTGGGAACTTGACTGAGCCTTGGTTCTGGAAACCTGTGGACTGGGAATATGACTGAGGTTTTATTCTGGAGCCGTGTAGCCTGGGAACATAACTGAGGATATACTTTGGAACCCTGTGGCCCAGGAACATGACATGGGTGGATTCTGGAACCCTGAGGCCTTGGAACATGACATCTGTTTAGATTGTGGAATACTGTGGCCCGGGAACCTGACTGAGCCTTGGTTCTGGAACCCTGTGGACTGGGAACATGACTGAGGTTTTATTCTGGAACCCTGTAGCCTGGGAACATAACTGAGGATTGATTCTGGAAGCCTGTGGCCTGGGAACATGACATCGGTGGATTCTGGAACACTGTGGCCTGGGAACCTGCGAACGGTTTGACTCTGGAACCCTGTGGCCTGGGAACACGAAATCGGTTTGATTCCGGAAATCTGAGGCCTGGCAACATGACTGAGGTTTGATTCTGGATCTTTGTGGCCTGGGAAAATGACTGAGGCGTGATTCTGAAGACCTGTGGCCTGGAAACATGACATCTGTTTAGATTGTGGAATACTTTGGCCCGGGAACCTGACTGAGCCTTGGTTCTGGAACACTGTGCACTAGGAACATGACTGAGGTTTTATTCTGGAACCCTGTAGCCTGGGAACATAACTGAGGATTGATTCTGGAACCCTGTGGCCTGGGAACATAACATGGGTGGATTCTGGAACCCTGAGGCCTGGGAACAAGACATCTGTTTAGCTTGTGGAATACTGTGACCCGGGAACCTGACTGAGCATTGGTTCTGGAACCCTATGTACTGGGAATATGACTGAGCTTTTATTCTGGAACCCTGTAGCCTGGGAACATAACTGAGGATTGATTCTGGAACCCTGTGGCCTGGGAACATGACATGGGTGGATTCTGGAACCCTGAGGCCTGGGAACATGACATCTGTTTAGATTGTGGAATACTGTGCCCCGGGTACCTGACTGAGCCTTGATTCTGGAACCCTGTGGACTGGGAACATGACTGAGGTTTTATTCCGGAACCCTGTAGCCTGCGAACATAACTGAGGATTGATTCTGGAACCCTGTGGCCTGGCCGCATGACATCGGTGGATTCTGGAACTCTGTGGCCTGGGAACCTGCGAACGGTTTGACTCTGGTACCCTGTGGCCTGGGAACATGTCTGAGGTTTGATGGTGGAAACCTGTGGCCTGGCAACATGACTGAGGATTGATTCTGGAAGACTGTGGCCAGGGAACATGATATCTGGTTGATTCTGGAAACCTGTGTCCTGGGAACAAGACTGAAGTTTGATTCTGGAACCCTGGGCCTGGGAACATGACTGAGGTTTGTTTCTGGAAGCCTGTTCCCTGGGAACATGACTGCGGTTTGATTCTGGACACCTGTGTCCTGGGAACAAGACTGAGGTTTGATTCTGCAACCCTGTGGCTTGGGAACATGACTGAGGTTTGTTTCTGGAAGCCTGTTCTCTGGGAACATGACTGAGGTTTGATTCTGGACACCTGTGTCCTGGGAACATGACTGAGGTTTGATTGTTGAAACCTGTGGCCTTCGAACATGACTCAGGTTGATTCTGGAACCATGTGTCCTGGGAATATGACTGAGGTTTGATTCTGGAAACCTTTGGCCTGGGAAAATGACTGAGGTTTCATTGTGGAAACATGTGGCCTGGGATCATGACTGAGGTTTGATGGTGGAACACTCTGGCCTGGCAAAATGACTGAGGCTTGATTCTGGAGCCCTGTTTACTGGGAACATGACTGAGGTTTGATGGCAGAAACCTGTGGACTGGCAACATGACTGAGGTTTGATTTGGAACCCTGTGCACGGGGACCATGACTGAGGCCTGATACTGGAACCCCGTGGCATGGGAACATGACATTGGTTTGATTCTGGAGCCCTGTTTACTGGGAACATGACTGAGGTTTCATGGTTGAATCCTGTGGCCTGGCAACATGATTGAGGTTTGATAGTGGAACCCTCAGGCTTGGGAACATGAGTGAGGCTTGATGGTGGAACCCTGTGGCCTGGCAATATGCCTGAGGTTTGATGGTGGAACCCTGTGGCTTGGCAAGATGACTTAGGTTAGATTGTGGAACACTCTGACCTGGGAACATGACTGAGGCTTGATGGTGGAACCGTGGCCTGGCAACAGGACTGAGGTTTGATTGTGGAACCCTCTGGCCTGGGAATATGACTGAGGTTTAATTGTGGAACCCTGTGGCCTGGGAACATGACTGGGATTTGATTTCTGAAACCTGTGTCCAGGGAACATGACTGAGGTTTTATTCTGGAACCCTGTGTCCTGGGAACACGACTGAGGTTTGATTCTGTAACCATGTGGCCTGGGAATATGACTGAGGTTTGATTCTGGAAACCATTGGCCTGGGAACATGACTGATGTTAGAATGTGGAATCCTGTGGCCTGGGAACATGACATCGGTTTGGATTCTGGTACCCTGTTGCCTGGGAACATGAAATCGGTTTGATTCTGTAAACCTGAGGTCTGGGAATATGACTGAGGTTTGATTGTGGTACCCTATGGCCTGGCAACATGACTGAGGTTTGATTCTGGATGCCTGTGGCCTGGGAACATGACTGAGGCATGATTCTGGAAACCTGTGGCCTGGGAACATGACATCTGTTTAGATTGTGGAATACTGTGCCCCGGGAACCTGACTGAGCCTTGGTTCTGGAACCCTGTGGACTGGGAACATGACTGAGGTTTTATTCTGGAACCCTGTAGCCTGGGACCATAACTGAGGATTGATTCTGGAACCCTGTGGCCTGGGCACATGACAACGGTGGATTCTGGAACCCTGTGGACTAGGAACATGACTGAGGTTTTATTCTGGAACCTTGTAGCCTGGGAACATAACTGAGGATTAATTCTGGAACCCTGTGGCCTGGGAACATGACATGGGTGGATTCTGGAACCCTGAGGCCTGGGAACATGACATCTGTTTAGATTGTGGAATACTGTGCCCTGGGAACGTGACTGAGCCTTGGTTCTGGAACCCTGTGGACTGGGAACATGACTGACGTTTTATTCTGGAACCCTGTAGCCTGGGAACATAACTGAGGATTGATTCTGGAACCCTGTGGCCTGGGAACATGACTGGGATTTGATTTCTGAAACCTGTGTCCAGGGAAAATGACTGAGGTTTTATTCTGGAACCCTGTGTCCTGGGAACACGACTGAGGTTTGATTCTGGAACCATGTGGCCTGGGAATATGACTTAGGTTTGATTCTGGAAACCATTGGCCTGGGAACATGACTGATGTTAGAGTGTGGAATCCTGTGCCCTGGGAACATGACATCGGTTTGGATTCTGGTACCCTGTTGCCTGGAAACATGAAATCGGTTTGATTCTGGAAACCTTAGGCCTGGGAATATGACTGAGGTTTGATGGTGGTACCCTATGGCCTGGCAACATGACTGAGGTTTGATTCTGGATCCCTGTGGCCTGGGAACATGACATCTGTTTAGATTGTGGAATACTGTGCCCCGGGAACCTGACTGAGCCTTGGTTCTGGACCCCTGTGGACTGGGAACATGACTGAGGTTTTATTCTGGAAGCCTGTGTCCTGTTAACATGACATGGGTGGATTCTGGAACCCTGAGGCCTGGGAACATGAAATCTGTTTAGATTGTGGAATACTCTGGCCTGGGAACTTGACTGAGCCTTGGTTCTGGAAACCTGTGGACTGGGAATATGACTGAGGTTTTATTCTGGAGCCGTGTAGCCTGGGAACATAACTGAGGATTCACTTTGGAACCCTGTGGCCCAGGAACATGACATGGGTGGATTCTGGAAACCTGAGGCCTTGGAACATGACATCTGTTTAGATTGTGGAATACTGTGGCCCGGGAACCTGACTGAGCCTTGGTTCTGGAACCCTGTGGACTGGGAACATGACTGAGGTTTTATTCGGGAACCCTGTAGCCTGGGAACATAACTGAGGATTGATTCTGGAAGCCTGTGGCCTGGGAACATGACATCGGTGGATTTTGGAACACTGTGGCCTGGGAACCTGCGAACGGTTTGACTCTGGAACCCTGTGGCCTGGGAACACGAAATCGGTTTGATTCCGGAAATCTGAGGCCTGGCAACATGACTGAGGTTTGATTCTGGATCTCTGTGGCCTGGGAAAATGACTGAGGCGTGATTCTGAAGACCTGTGGCCTGGAAACATGACATCTGTTTAGATTGTGGAATACTTTGGCCCGGGAACCTGACTGAGCCTTGGTTCTGGAACACTGTGCACTAGGAACATGACTGAGGTTTTATTCTGGAACCCTGTAGCCTGGGAACATAACTGAGGATTGATTCTGGAACCCTGTGGCCTGGGAACATAACATGGGTGGATTCTGGAACCCTGAGGCCTGGGAACAAGACATCTGTTTAGCTTGTGGAATACTGTGACCCGGGAACCTGACTGAGCCTTGGTTCTGGAACCCTATGTACTGGGAATATGACTGAGCTTTTATTCTGGAACCCTGTAGCCTGGGAACATAACTGAGGATTGATTCTGGAACCCTGTGGCCTGGGAACATGACATGGGTGGATTCTGGAACCCTGAGGCCTGGGAACATGACATCTGTTTAGATTGTGGAATACTGTGCCCCGGGTACCTGACTGAGCCTTGATTCTGGAACCCTGTGGACTGGGAACATGACTGAGGTTTTATTCCGGAACCCTGTAGCCTGCGAACATAACTGAGGATTGATTCTGGAACCCTGTGGCCTGGCCGCATGACATCGGTGGATTCTGGAACTCTGTGGCCTGGGAACCTGCGAACGGTTTGACTCTGGTACCCTGTGGCCTGGGAACATGTCTGAGGTTTGATGGTGGAAACCTGTGGCCTGGCAACATGACTGAGGATTGATTCTGGAAGACTGTGGCCAGGGAACATGATATCTGGTTGATTCTGGAACCCTGATGCCTGGGAACTTGAGTGAGCTTTGTTTCTGGAAGCCTCTTCCCTGGGAACATGACTGCGGTTTGATTCTGGACACCTGTGTCCTGGGAACAAGACTGAGGTTTGATTCTGCAACCCTGTGGCTTGGGAACATGACTGAGGTATGTTTCTGGAAGCCTGTTCTCTGGGAACATGACTGAGGTTTGATTCTGGACACCTGTGTCCTGGGAACATGACTGAGGTTTGATTGTTGAAACCTGTGGCCTTCGAACATGACTCAGGTTGATTCTGGAACCATGTGTCCTGGGAATATGACTGAGGTTTGATTCTGGAAACCTTTGTCCTGGGAAAATGACTGAGGTTTCAATGTGGAAACATGTGGCCTGGGATCATGACTGAGGTTTGATGGTGGAACACTCTGGCCTGGCAAAATGACTGAGGCTTGATTCTGGAGCCCTGTTTACTGGGAACATTCCTGAGGTTTGATGGCAGAAACCTGAGGACTGGCAACATGACTGAGGTTTGATTTGGAACCCTGTGCACGGGGACCATGACTGAGGCCTGATACTGGAACCCCGTGGCATGGGAACATGACATTGGTTTGATTCTGGAGCCCTGTTTACTGGGAACATGACTGAGGTTTCATGGTTGAATCCTGTGGCCTGGCAAAATGATTGAGGTTTGATAGTGGAACCCTCAGGCTTGGGAACATGAGTGAGGCTTGATGGTGGAACCCTGTGGCCTGGCAATATGCCTGAGGTTTGATGGTGGAACCCTGTGGCTTGGCAAGATGACTTAGGTTTGATTGTGGAACACTCTGGCCTGGGAACATGACTGAGGCTTGATGGTGGAACCGTGGCCTGGCAACAGGACTGAGGTTTGATTGTGGAACCCTCTGGCCCTGGAATATGACTGAGGTTTAATTGTGGAACCCTGTGGCCTGGGAACATGATTGGGATTTGATTTCTGAAACCTGTGTCCAGGGAACATGACTGAGGTTTTATTCTGGAACCCTGTGTCCTGGGAACACGACTGAGGTTTGATTCTGTAACCATGTGGCCTGGGAATATGACTGAGGTTTGATTCTGGAAACCATTGGCCTGGGAACATGACTGATGTTAGAATGTGGAATCCTGTGGCCTGGGAACATGACATCGGTTTGGATTCTGGTACCCTGTTGCCTGGGAACATGAAATCGGTTTGATTCTGTAAACCTGAGGTCTGGGAATATGACTGAGGTTTGATGGTGGTACCCTATGGCCTGGCAACATGACTGAGGTTTGATTCTGGATTCCTGTGGCCTGGGAACATGACTGAGGCACGATTCTGGAAACCGGTGGCCTGGGAACATGACATCTGTTTAGATTGTGGAATACTGTGCCCCGGGAACCTGACTGAGCCTTGGTTCTGGAACCCTGTGGACTGGGAACATGACATCGGTTTGGATTCTGGTACCCTGTTGCCTGGGAACATGACATCGGTTTGGATTCTGGTACCCTGTTGCCTGGGAACATGAAATCGGTTTGATTCTGTAAACCTGAGGTGTGGGAATATGACTGAGGTTTGATTGTGGTACCCTATGGCCTGGCAACATGACTGAGGTTTGATTCTGGATTCCTGTGGCCTGGGAACATGACTGAGACATGATTCTGGAAAACTGTGGCCTGGGAACATGACATCTGTTTAGATTGTGGAATACTGTGCCCCGGGAACCTGACTGAGCCTTGGTTCTGGAACCCTGTGGACTGGGAACATGACTGAGGTTTTATTCTGGAACCCTGTAGCCTGGGACCGTAACTGAGGATTGATTCTGGAACCCTGTGGCCTGGGCACATGACAACGGTGGATTCTGGAACCCTGTGGACTAGGAACATGACTGAGGTTTTATTCTGGAACCTTGTAGCCTGGGAACGTAACTGAGGATTGATTCTGGAACCCTGTGGCCTGGGAACATGACATGGGTGGATTCTGGAACCCTGAGGCCTGGGAACATGACATCTGTTTAGATTGTGGAATACTGTGCCCTGGGAACGTGACTGAGCCTTGGTTCTGGAACCCTGTGGACTGGGAACATGACTGACGTTTTATTCTGGAACCCTGTAGCCTGGGAACATAACTGAGGATTGATTCTGGAACCCTGTGGCCTGGGAACATGACTGGGATTTGATTTCTGAAACCTGTGTCCAGGGAAAATGACTGAGGTTTTATTCTGGAACCCTGTGTCCTGGGAACACGACTGAGGTTTGATTCTGGAACCATGTGGCCTGGGAATATGACTTAGGTTTGATTCTGGAAACCATTGGCCTGGGAACATGACTGATGTTAGAGTGTGGAATCCTGTGCCCTGGGAACATGACATCGGTTTGGATTCTGGTACCCTGTTGCCTGGAAACATGAAATCGCTTTGATTCTGGAAACCTTAGGCCTGGGAATATGACTGAGGTTTGATGGTGGTACCCTATGGCCTGGCAACATGACTGAGGTTTGATTCTGGATCCCTGTGGCCTGGGAACATGACATCTGTTTAGATTGTGGAATACTGTGCCCCGGGAACCTGACTGAGCCTTGGTTCTGGACCCCTGTGGACTGGGAACATGACTGAGGTTTTATTCTGGAACCCTGTGTCCTGTTAACATGACATGGGTGGATTCTGGAACTCTGAGGCCTGGGAACATGAAATCTGTTTAGATTGTGGTATACTGTGGCCTGGGAACTTGACTGAGCCTTGGTTCTGGAAACCTGTGGACTGGGAATATGACTGAGGTTTGATTCTGGATTCCTGTGGCCTGGGAACATGACTGAGGCATGATTCTGGAAACCTGTGGCCTGGGAACATGACATCTGTTTAGATTGTGGAATACTGTGCCCCGGGAACCTGACTGAGCCTTGGTTCTGGAACCCTGTGGACTGGGAACATGACATCGGTTTGGATTCTGGTACCCTGTTGCCTGGGAACATGACATCGGTTTGGATTCTGGTACCCTGTTGCCTGGGAACATGAAATCGGTTTGATTCTGTAAACCTGAGGTCTGGGAATATGACTGAGGTTTGATTGTGGTACCCTATGGCCTGGCAACATGACTGAGGTTTGATTCTGGATTCCTGTGGCCTGGGAACATGACTGAGACATGATTCTGGAAACCTGTGGCCTGGGAACATGACATCTGTTTAGATTGTGGAATACTGTGCCCCGGGAACCTGACTGAGCCTTGGTTCTGGAACCCTGTGGACTGGGAACATGACTGAGGTTTTATTCTGGAACCCTGTAGCCTGGGACCATAACTGAGGATTGATTCTGGAACCCTGTGGCCTGGGCACATGACAACGGTGGATTCTGGAACCCTGTGGACTAGGAACATGACTGAGGTTTTATTCTGGAACCTTGTAGCCTGGGAACATAACTGAGGATTGATTCTGGAACCCTGTGGCCTGGGAACATGACATGGGTGGATTCTGGAACCCTGAGGCCTGGGAACATGACATCTGTTTAGATTGTGGAATACTGTGCCCTGGGAACGTGACTGAGCCTTGGTTCTGGAACCCTGTGGACTGGGAACATGACTGACGTTTTATTCTGGAACCCTGTAGCCTGGGAACATAACTGAGGATTGATTCTGGAACCCTGTGGCCTGGGAACATGACTGGGATTTGATTTCTGAAACCTGTGTCCAGGGAAAATGACTGAGGTTTTATTCTGGAAACCTGTGTCCTGGGAACACGACTGAGGTTTGATTCTGGAACCATGTGGCCTGGGAATATGACTTAGGTTTGATTCTGGAAACCATTGGCCTGGGAACATGACTGATGTTAGAGTGTGGAATCCTGTGCCCTGGGAACATGACATCGGTTTGGATTCTGGTACCCTGTTGCCTGGAAACATGAAATCGGTTTGATTCTGGAAACCTTAGGCCTGGGAATATGACTGAGGTTTGATGGTGGTACCCTATGGCCTGGCAACATGACTGAGGTTTGATTCTGGATCCCTGTGGCCTGGGAACATGACATCTGTTTAGATTGTGGAATACTGTGCCCCGGGAACCTGACTGAGCCTTGGTTCTGGACCCCTGTGGACTGGGAACATGACTGAGGTTTTATTCTGGAACCCTGTGTCCTGTTAACATGACATGGGTGGATTCTGGAACCCTGAGGCCTGGGAACATGAAATCTGTTTAGATTGTGGAATACTGTGGCCTGGGAACTTGACTGAGCCTTGGTTCTGGAAACCTGTGGACTGGGAATATGACTGAGGTTTTATTCTGGAGCCGTGTAGCCTGGGAACATAACTGAGGATTCACTTTGGAACCCTGTGGCCCAGGAACATGACATGGGTGGATTCTGGAACCCTGAGGCCTTGGAACATGACATCTGTTTAGATTGTGGAATACTGTGGCCCGGGAACCTGACTGAGCCTTGGTTCTGGAACCCTGTGGACTGGGAACATGACTGAGGTTTTATTCTGGAACCCTGTAGCCTGGGAACATAACTGAGGATTGATTCTGGAAGCCTGTGGCCTGGGAACATGACATCGGTGGATTCTGGAACACTGTGGCCTGGGAACCTGCGAACGGTTTGACTCTGGAACCCTGTGGCCTGGGAACACGAAATCGGTTTGATTCCGGAAATCTGAGGCCTGGCAACATGACTGAGGTTTGATTCTGGATCTCTGTGGCCTGGGAAAATGACTGAGGCGTGATTCTGAAGACCTGTGGCCTGGAAACATGACATCTGTTTAGATTGTGGAATACTTTGGCCCGGGAACCTGACTGAGCCTTGGTTCTGGAACCCTACGTACTGGGAATATGACTGAGGTTTTATTCTGGAACCCTGTAGCCTGGGAACATAACTGAGGATTGATTCTGGAACCCTGTGGCCTGGGAACATGACATGGGTGGATTCTGGAACCCTGAGGCCTGGGAACATGACATCTGTTTAGATTGTGGAATACTGTGCCCCGGGTACCTGACTGAGCCTTGGTTCTGGAACCCTGTGGACTGGGAACATGGCTGAGGTTTTATTCCGGAACCCTGTAGCCTGCAAACATAACTGAGGATTGATTCTGGAACCCTGTGGCCTGTCAGCATGACATCTGTGGATTCTGGAACTCTGTGGCCTGGGAACCTGCGAACGGTTTGACTCTGGTACCCTGTGGCCTGGGAACATGTCTGAGGTTTGATGGTGGAAACCTGTGGCCTGGTAACATGACTGAGGATAGACTCTGGAAGACTGTGGCCAGGGAACATGATATCGGGTTGATTCTGGAAACCTGTGTCCTGGGAACAAATCTGAGGTTTGATTCTGGAACCCTGATGCCTGGGAACTTTACTGAGGTTTGTTTCTGGAAGCCTGTTCCCTGGGAACATGACTGCGGTTTGATTCTGGACACCTGTGTCCTGGGAACATGACTGAGGTTTGATTCTGCAACCCTGTGGCTTGGGAACATGACTGAGGTTTGTTTCTGGAAGCCTGTTTTCTGGGAACATGACTGAGGTTTGATTCTGGACACCTGTGTCCTGGGAACATGACTGAGGTTTGATTGTTGAAACCTGTGGCCTTCGAACATGACTCAGGTTGATTCTGGAACCATGTGTCCTGGGAATATGACTGAGGTTTGATTCTGGAAACCTTTGGCCTGGGAAAATGACTGAGGTTTCATTGTGGAAACATGTGGCCTGGGATCATGACTGAGGTTTGATGGTGGAACACTCTGGCCTGGCAAAATGACTGAGGCTTGATTCTGGAGCCCTGTTTACTGGGAACATGACTGAGGTTTGATGGCAGAAACCTGTGGACTGGCAACATGACTGAGGTTTGATTTGGAACCCTGTGCACGGGGACCATGCCTGAGGCCTGATACTGGAACCCCGTGGCATGGGAACATGACATTGGTTTGATTCTGGAGCCCTGTTTACTGGGAACATGACTGAGGTTTCATGGTTGAATCCTGTGGCCTGGCCACATGATTGAGGTTTGATAGTGGAACCCTCAGGCTTGGGAACATGAGTGAGGCTTGATGGTGGAACACTGTGGCCTGGCAATATGCCTGAGGTTTGATGGTGGAACCCTGTGGCTTGGCAAGATGACTTAGGTTAGATTGTGGAACACTCTGACCTGGGAACATGACTGAGGCTTGATGGTGGAACCGTGGCCTGGCCACAGGACTGAGGTTTGATTGTGGAACCCTCTGGCCTGGGAATATGACTGAGGTTTAATTGTGGAACCCTGTGGCCTGGGAACATGACTGGGATTTGATTTCTGAAACCTGTGTCCAGGGAACATGACTGAGGTTTTATTCTGGAACCCTGTGTCCTGGGAACACGACTGAGGTTTTCTTCTGGAACCCTGTGTCCTGGGACCACGACTGAGGTTTGATTCTGGAACCATGTGTCCTGGGAACATGACTGATGTTAGAGTGCGGAATCCTGTGGCCTGGGAACATGACATCTGTTTAGATTGTGGAATACTGTGCCCCGGGAACCTGACTGAGCCTTGGTTCTGGAACCCTGTGGACTGGGAACATGACTGACGTTTTATTCTGGAACCCTGTAGCCTGGGAACATAACTGAGGATTGATTCTGGAACCCTGTGGCCTGGGAACATGACATGGGTGGATTCTGGAACCCTGAGGCCTGGGAACATGACATCTGTTTAGATTGTGGAATACTGTGCCCCGGGTACCTGACTGAGCCTTGATTCTGGAACCCTGTGGACTGGGAACATGACTGAGGTTTTATTCCGGAACCCTGTGGCCTGGGAACATAACTGAGGATTGATTCTGGAACCCTGTGGCCTGGGAACATGACATGGGTGGATTCTGGAACCCTGAGGCCTGGGAACATGACATCTGTTTAGATTGTGGAATACTGTGCCCCGGGAACCTGACTGAGCCTTGGTTCTGGACCCCTGTGGACTGGGAACATGACTGAGGTTTTATTCTGGAAGCCTGTGTCCTGTTAACATGACATGGGTGGATTCTGGAACCCTGAGGCCTGGGAACATGAAATCTGTTTAGATTGTGGAATACTGTGGCCTGGGAACTTGACTGAGCCTTGGTTCTGGAAACCTGTGGACTGGGAATATGACTGAGGTTTTATTCTGGAGCCGTGTAGCCTGGGAACATAACTGAGGATTCACTTTGGAACCCTGTGGCCCAGGAACATGACATGGGTGGATTCTGGAAACCTGAGGCCTTGGAACATGACATCTGTTTAGATTGTGGAATACTGTGGCCCGGGAACCTGACTGAGCCTTGGTTCTCGAACCCTGTGGACTGGGAACATGACTGAGGTTTTATTCTGGAACCCTGTAGCCTGGGAACATAACTGAGGATTGATTCTGGAAGCCTGTGGCCTGGGAACATGACATCGGTGGATTCTGGAACACTGTGGCCTGGGAACCTGCGAATGGTTTGACTCTGGAACCCTGTGGCCTGGGAACACGAAATCGGTTTGATTCCGGAAATCTGAGGCCTGGCAACATGACTGAGGTTTGATTCTGGATCTCTGTGGCCTGGGAAAATGACTGAGGCGTGATTCTGAAGACCTGTGGCCTGGAAACATGACATCTGTTTAGATTGTGGAATACTTTGGCCTGGGAACCTGACTGAGCCTTGGTTCTGTAACACTGTGCACTAGGAACATGACTGAGGTTTTATTCTGGAACCCTGTAGCCTGGGAACATAACTGAGGATTGATTCTGGAACCCTGTGGCCTGGGAACATAACATGGGTGGATTCTGGAACCCTGAGGCCTGGTAACATGATATCTGTTTAGATTGTGGAATACTGTGACCCGGGAACCTGACTGAGCCTTGGTTCTGGAACCCTATGTACTGGGAATATGACTGAGGTTTTATTCTGGAACCCTGTAGCCTGGGAACATAACTGAGGATTGATTCTGGAACCCTGTGGCCTGGGAACATGATATGGGTGGATTCTGGAACCCTGAGGCCTGGGAACATGACATCTGTTTAGATTGTGGAATACTGTGCCCCGGGTACCTGACTGAGCCTTGATTCTGGAACCCTGTGGACTGGGAACATGACTGAGGTTTTATTCCGGAACCCTGTAGCCTGGGAACATAACTGAGGATTGATTCTGGAACCCTGTGGCCTGGGAACATGACATGGGTGGATTCTGGAACCCTGAGGCCTGGGAACATGACATCTGTTTAGATTGTGGAATACTGTGCCCCGGGTACCTGACTGAGCCTTGATTCTGGAACCCTGTGGACTGGGAACATGACTGAGGTTTTATTCCGGAACCCTGTAGCCTGCGAACATAACTGAGGATTGATTCTGGAACCCTGTGGCCTAGCCGCATGACATCGGTAGATTCTGGAACTCTGTGGCCTGGGAACCTGCGAACGGTTTGACTCTGGTACCCTGTGGCCTGGGAACATGTCTGAGGTTTGATGGTGGAAACCTGTGGCCTGGCAACATGACTGAGGATTGATTCTGGAAGACTGTGGCCAGGGAACATGATATCTGGTTGATTCTGGAAACCTGTGTCCTGGGAACAAGACTGAAGTTTGATTCTGGAACCCTGTGGCCTGGGAACATGACTGAGGTTTGTTTCTGGAAGCCTATTCCCTGGAAACATGACTGCGGTTTGATTCTGGACACCTGTGTCCTAGGAACAAGACTGAGGTTTGATTCTGCAACCCTGTGGCTTCGGAACATGACTGCGGTTTGTTTCTGGAAGCCTGTTCTCTGGGAACATGACTGAGGTTTGATTCTGGACACCTGTGTCCTGGGAACATGACTGAGGTTTGATTCTGCAACCCTGTGGCTTGGGAACATGACTGAGGTTTGTTTCTGGAAGCCTGTTCCCTGGGAACATGACTGCGGTTTGATTCTGGACACCTGTGTCCTGGGAACAAGACTGAGGTTTGATTCTGCAACCCTGTGGCTTGGGAACATGACTGAGGTTTGTTTCTGGAAGCCTGTTCTCTGGGAACATGACTGAGGTTTGATTCTGGACACCTGTGTCCTGGGAACATGACTGAGGTTTGATTGTTGAAACCTGTGGCCTTCGAACATGACTCAGGTTGATTCTGGAACCATGTTTCCTGGGAATATGACTGAGGTTTGATTCTGGAAACCTTTGGCCTGGGAAAATGACTGAGGTTTCATTGTGGAAACATGTGGCCTGGGATCATGACTGAGGTTCGATGGTGGAACACTCTGGCCTGGCAAAATGACTGAGGCTTGATTCTGGAGCCCTGTTTACTAGGAACATGACTGAGGTTTGATGGCAGAAACCTGTGGACTGGCAACATGACTGAGGTTTGATTTGGAACCGTGTGCACGGGGACCATGCCTGAGGCCTGATACTGGAACCCCGTGGCATGGGAACATGACATTGGTTTGATTCTGGAGCCCTGTTTACTGGGAACATGACTGAGGTTTCATGGTTGAATCCTGTGGCCTGGCCACATGATTGAGGTTTGATAGTGGAACCCTCAGGCTTGGGAACATGAGTGAGGCTTGATGGTGGAACACTGTGGCCTGGCAATATGCCTGAGGTTTGATGGTGGAACCCTGTGGCTTGGCAAGATGACTTAGGTTAGATTGTGGAACACTCTGACCTGGGAACATGACTGAGGCTTGATGGTGGAACCGTGGCCTGGCCACAGGACTGAGGTTTGATTGTGGAACCCTCTGGCCTGGGAATATGACTGAGGTTTAATTGTGGAACCCTGTGGCCTGGGAACATGACTGGGATTTGATTTCTGAAACCTGTGTCCAGGGAACATGACTGAGGTTTTATTCTGGAACCCTGTGTCCTGGGAACACGACTGAGGTTTTCTTCTGGAACCCTGTGTCCTGGGACCACGACTGAGGTTTGATTCTGGAACCATGTGTCCTGGGAACATGACTGATGTTAGAGTGCGGAATCCTGTGGCCTGGGAACATGACATCTGTTTAGATTGTGGAATACTGTGCCCCGGGAACCTGACTGAGCCTTGGTTCTGGAACCCTGTGGACTGGGAACATGACTGACGTTTTATTCTGGAACCCTGTAGCCTGGGAACATAACTGAGGATTGATTCTGGAACCCTGTGGCCTGGGAACATGACATGGGTGGATTCTGGAACCCTGAGGCCTGGGAACATGACATCTGTTTAGATTGTGGAATACTGTGCCCCGGGTACCTGACTGAGCCTTGATTCTGGAACCCTGTGGACTGGGAACATGACTGAGGTTTTATTCCGGAACCCTGTGGCCTGGGAACATAACTGAGGATTGATTCTGGAACCCTGTGGCCTGGGAACATGACATGGGTGGATTCTGGAACCCTGAGGCCTGGGAACATGACATCTGTTTAGATTGTGGAATACTGTGCCCCGGGAACCTGACTGAGCCTTGGTTCTGGACCCCTGTGGACTGGGAACATGACTGAGGTTTTATTCTGGAAGCCTGTGTCCTGTTAACATGACATGGGTGGATTCTGGAACCCTGAGGCCTGGGAACATGAAATCTGTTTAGATTGTGGAATACTGTGGCCTGGGAACTTGACTGAGCCTTGGTTCTGGAAACCTGTGGACTGGGAATATGACTGAGGTTTTATTCTGGAGCCGTGTAGCCTGGGAACATAACTGAGGATTCACTTTGGAACCCTGTGGCCCAGGAACATGACATGGGTGGATTCTGGAAACCTGAGGCCTTGGAACATGACATCTGTTTAGATTGTGGAATACTGTGGCCCGGGAACCTGACTGAGCCTTGGTTCTGGAACCCTGTGGACTGGGAACATGACTGAGGTTTTATTCTGGAACCCTGTAGCCTGGGAACATAACTGAGGATTGATTCTGGAAGCCTGTGGCCTGGGAACATGACATCGGTGGATTCTGGAACACTGTGGCCTGGGAACCTGCGAATGGTTTGACTCTGGAACCCTGTGGCCTGGGAACACGAAATCGGTTTGATTCCGGAAATCTGAGGCCTGGCAACATGACTGAGGTTTGATTCTGGATCTCTGTGGCCTGGGAAAATGACTGAGGCGTGATTCTGAAGACCTGTGGCCTGGAAACATGACATCTGTTTAGATTGTGGAATACTTTGGCCTGGGAACCTGACTGAGCCTTGGTTCTGTAACACTGTGCACTAGGAACATGACTGAGGTTTTATTCTGGAACCCTGTAGCCTGGGAACATAACTGAGGATTGATTCTGGAACCCTGTGGCCTGGGAACATAACATGGGTGGATTCTGGAACCCTGAGGCCTGGTAACATGACATCTGTTTAGATTGTGGAATACTGTGACCCGGGAACCTGACTGAGCCTTGGTTCTGGAACCCTATGTACTGGGAATATGACTGAGGTTTTATTCTGGAACCCTGTAGCCTGGGAACATAACTGAGGATTGATTCTGGAACCCTGTGGCCTGGGAACATGATATGGGTGGATTCTGGAACCCTGAGGCCTGGGAACATGACATCTGTTTAGATTGTGGAATACTGTGCCCCGGGTACCTGACTGAGCCTTGATTCTGGAACCCTGTGGACTGGGAACATGACTGAGGTTTTATTCCGGAACCCTGTAGCCTGGGAACATAACTGAGGATTGATTCTGGAACCCTGTGGCCTGGGAACATGACATGGGTGGATTCTGGAACCCTGAGGCCTGGGAACATGACATCTGTTTAGATTGTGGAATACTGTGCCCCGGGTACCTGACTGAGCCTTGATTCTGTAACCCTGTGGACTGGGAACATGACTGAGGTTTTATTCCGGAACCCTGTAGCCTGCGAACATAACTGAGGATTGATTCTGGAACCCTGTGGCCTAGCCGCATGACATCGGTAGATTCTGGAACTCTGTGGCCTGGGAACCTGCGAACGGTTTGACTCTGGTACCCTGTGGCCTGGGAACATGTCTGAGGTTTGATGGTGGAAACCTGTGGCCTGGCAACATGACTGAGGATTGATTCTGGAAGACTGTGGCCAGGGAACATGATATCTGGTTGATTCTGGAAACCTGTGTCCTGGGAACAAGACTGAAGTTTGATTCTGGAACCCTGTGGCCTGGGAACATGACGGAGGTTTGTTTCTGGAAGCCTATTCCCTGGAAACATGACTGCGGTTTGATTCTGGACACCTGTGTCCTAGGAACAAGACTGAGGTTTGATTCTGCAACCCTGTGGCTTCAGAACATGACTGCGGTTTGTTTCTGGAAGCCTGTTCTCTGGGAACATGACTGAGGTTTGATTCTGGACACCTGTGTCCTGGGAACATGACTGAGGTTTGATTCTGCAACCCTGTGGCTTGGGAACATGACTGAGGTTTGTTTCTGGAAGCCTGTTCCCTGGGAACATGACTGCGGTTTGATTCTGGACACCTGTGTCCTGGGAACAAGACTGAGGTTTGATTCTGCAACCCTGTGGCTTGGGAACATGACTGAGGTTTGTTTCTGGAAGCCTGTTCTCTGGGAACATGACTGAGGTTTGATTCTGGACACCTGTGTCCTGGGAACATGACTGAGGTTTGATTGTTGAAACCTGTGGCCTTCGAACATGACTCAGGTTGATTCTGGAACCATGTTTCCTGGGAATATGACTGAGGTTTGATTCTGGAAACCTTTGGCCTGGGAAAATGACTGAGGTTTCATTGTGGAAACATGTGGCCTGGGATCATGACTGAGGTTCGATGGTGGAACACTCTGGCCTGGCAAAATGACTGAGGCTTGATTCTGGAGCCCTGTTTACTAGGAACATGACTGAGGTTTGATGGCAGAAACCTGTGGACTGGCAACATGACTGAGGTTTGATTTGGAACCCTGTGCACGGGGACCATGCCTGAGGCCTGATACTGGAACCCCGTGGCATGGGAACATGACATTGGTTTGATTCTGGAGCCCTGTTTACTGGGAACATGACTGAGGTTTCATGGTTGAATCCTGTGGCCTGGCCACATGATTGAGGTTTGATAGTGGAACCCTCAGGCTTGGGAACATGAGTGAGGCTTGATGGTGGAACACTGTGGCCTGGCAATATGCCTGAGGTTTGATGGTGGAACCCTGTGGCTTGGCAAGATGACTTAGGTTAGATTGTGGAACACTCTGACCTGGGAACATGACTGAGGCTTGATGGTGGAACCGTGGCCTGGCCACAGGACTGAGGTTTGATTGTGGAACCCTCTGGCCTGGGAATATGACTGAGGTTTAATTGTGGAACCCTGTGGCCTGGGAACATGACTGGGATTTGATTTATGAAACCTGTGTCCAGGGAACATGACTGAGGTTTTATTCTGGAACCCTGTGTCCTGGGAACACGACTGAGGTTTTCTTCTGGAACCCTGTGTCCTGGGACCACGACTGAGGTTTGATTCTGGAACCATGTGTCCTGGGAACATGACTGATGTTAGAGTGCGGAATCCTGTGGCCTGGGAACATGACATCTGTTTAGATTGTGGAATACTGTGCCCCGGGAACCTGACTGAGCCTTGGTTCTGGAACCCTGTGGACTGGGAACATGACTGAGGTTTTATTCCGGAACCCTGTGGCCTGGGAACATAACTGAGGATTGATTCTGGAACCCTGTGGCCTGGGAACATGACATGGGTGGATTCTGGAACCCTGAGGCCTGGGAACATGACATCTGTTTAGATTGTGGAATACTGTGCCCTGGGAACGTGACTGAGCCTTGGTTCTGGAACCCTGTGGACTGGGAACATGACTGAGGTTTTATTCTGGAACCCTGTAGCCTGGGAACATAACTGAGGATTGATTCTGGAACCCTGTGGCCTGGGAACATGACTGGGATTTGATTTCTGAAACCTGTGTCCAGGGAAAATGACTGAGGTTTTATTCTGGAACCCTGTGTCCTGGGAACACGACTGAGGTTTGATTCTGGAACCATGTGGCCTGGGAATATGACTTAGGTTTGATTCTGGAAACCATTGGCCTGGGAACATGACTGATGTTAGAGTGTGGAATCCTGTGCCCTGGGAACATGACATCGGTTTGGATTCTGGTACCCTGTTGCCTGGGAACATGAAATCGGTTTGATTCTGTAAACCTGAGGTCTGGGAATATGACTGAGGTTTGATTGTGGTACCCTATGGCCTGGCAACATGACTGAGGTTTGATTCTGGATGCCTGTGGCCTGGGAACATGACTGAGGCATGATTCTGGAAACCTGTGGCCTGGGAACATGACATCTGTTTAGATTGTGGAATACTGTGCCCCGGGAACCTGACTGAGCCTTGGTTCTGGAACCCTGTGGACTGGGAACATGACTGAGGTTTTATTCTGGAACCCTGTAGCCTGGGACCATAACTGAGGATTGATTCTGGAACCCTGTGGCCTGGGCACATGACAACGGTGGATTCTGGAACCCTGTGGACTAGGAACATGACTGAGGTTTTATTCTGGAACCTTGTAGCCTGGGAACATAACTGAGGATTGATTCTGGAACCCTGTGGCCTGGGAACATGACATGGGTGGATTCAGGAACCCTGAGGCCTGGGAACATGACATCTGTTTAGATTGTGGAATACTGTGCCCTGGGAACGTGACTGAGCCTTGGTTCTGGAACCCTGTGGACTGGGAACATGACTGACGTTTTATTCTGGAACCCTGTAGCCTGGGAACATAACTGAGGTTTGATTCTGTATCCCTGTGGCCTGGGAACATGACATCTGTTTAGATTGTGGAATACTGTGCCCCGGGAACCTGACTGAGCCTTGGTTCTGGACCCCTGTGGACTGGGAACATGACTGAGGTTTTATTCTGGAACCCTGTGTCCTGTTAACATGACATGGGTGGATTCTGGAACCCTGAGGCCTGGGAACATGAAATCTGTTTAGATTGTGGAATACTGTGGCCTGGGAACTTGACTGAGCCTTGGTTCTGGAAACCTGTGGACTGGGAATATGACTGAGGTTTTATTCTGGAGCCGTGTAGCCTGGGAACATAACTGAGGATTCACTTTGGAACCCTGTGGCCCAGGAACATGGCATGGGTGGATTCTGGAAACCTGAGGCCTTGGAACATGACATCTGTTTAGATTTTGGAATACTGTGGCCCGGGAACCTGACTGAGCCTTGGTTCTGGAACCCTGTGGACTGGGAACATGACTGTGGTTTTATTCTGGAACCCTGTAGCCTGGGAACATAACTGAGGATTGATTCTGGAAGCCTGTGGCCTGGGAACATGACATCGGTGGATTCTGGAACACTGTGGCCTGGGAACCTGCGAACGGTTTGACTCTGGAACCCTGTGGCCTGGGAACACGAAATCGGTTTGATTCCGGAAATCTGAGGCCTGGCAACATGACTGAGGTTTGATTCTGGGTCTCTGTGGCCTGGGAAAATGACTGAGGCGTGATTCTGAAGACCTGTGGCCTGGAAACATGACATCTGTTTAGATTGTGGAATACTGTGACCCGGGAACCTGACTGAGCCTTGGTTCTGGAACCCTATGTACTGGGAATATGACTGAGGTTTTATTCTGGAACCCTGTAGCCTGGGAACATAACTGAGGATTGATTCTGGAACCCTGTGGCCTGGGAACATGACATGGGTGGATTCTGGAACCCTGAGGCCTGGGAACATGACATCTGTTTAGATTGTGGAATACTGTGCCCCGGGTACCTGACTGAGCCTTGATTCTGGAACCCTGTGGACTGGGAACATGACTGAGGTTTTATTCCGGAACCCTGTAGCCTGCGAACATAACTGAGGATTGATTCTGGAACCCTGTGGCCTGGCCGCATGACATCGGTGGATTCTGGAACTCTGTGGCCTGGGAACCTGCGAACGGTTTGACTCTGGTACCCTGTGGCCTGGGAACATGTCTGAGGTTTGATGGTGGAAACCTGTGGCCTGGCAACATGACTGAGGATTGATTCTGGAAGACTGTGGCCCGGGAACATGATATCTGGTTGATTCTGGAAACCTGTGTCCTGGGAACAAGACTGAAGTTTGATTCTGGAACCCTGTGGCCTGGGAACATGACTGAGGTTTCTTTCTGGAAGCCTGTTCCCTGGGAACATGACTGCGGTTTGATTCTGGCCACCTGTGTCCTGGGAACAAGACTGAGGTTTGATTCTGCAACCCTGTGGCTTGGGAACATGACTGAGGTTTGTTTCTGGAAGCCTGTTCTCTGGGAACATGACTGAGGTTTGATTCTGGACACCTGTGTCCTGGGAACATGACTGAGGTTTGATTGTTGAAACCTGTGGCCTTCGAACATGACTCAGGTTGATTCTGGAACCATGTGTCCTGGGAATATGACTGAGGTTTGATTCTGGAAACCTTTGGCCTGGGAAAATGACTGAGGTTTCATTGTGGAAACATGTGGCCTGGGATCATGACTGAGGTTCGATGGTGGAACACTCTGGCCTGGCAAAATGACTGAGGCTTGATTCTGGAGCCCTGTTTACTAGGAACATGACTGAGGTTTGATGGCAGAAACCTGTGGACTGGCAACATGACTGAGGTTTGATTTGGAACCCTGTGCACGGGGACCATGACTGAGGCCTGATACTGGAACCCCGTGGCATGGGAACATGAAATTGGTTTGATTCTGGAGCCCTGTTTACTGGGAACATGACTGAGGTTTCATGGTTGAATCCTGTGGCCTGGCCACATGATTGAGGTTTGATAGTGGAACCCTCAGGCTTGGGAACATGAGTGAGGCTTGATGGTGGAACACTGTGGCCTGGCAATATGCCTGAGGTTTGATGGTGGAACCCTGTGGCTTGGCAAGATGACTTAGGTTAGATTGTGGAACACTCTGACCTGGGAACATGACTGAGGCTTGATGGTGGAACCGTGGCCTGGCCACAGGACTGAGGTTTTTTTGTGGAACCCTCTGGCCTGAGAATATGACTGAGGTTTAATTGTGGAACCCTGTGGCCTGGGAACATGACTGGGATTTGATTACTGAAACCTGTGTCCAGGGAACATGACTGAGGTTTTCTTCTGGAACCCTGTGTCCTGGGAACACGACTGAAGTTTGATTCTGGAACCATGTGGCCTGGGAATATGACTTAGGTTTGATTCTGGAAACCATTGGCCTGGGAACATGACTGATGTTAGAGTGTGGAATCCTGTGCCCTGGGAACATGACCTCGGTTTGGATTCTGGTACCCTGTTGCCTGGAAACATGAAATCGGTTTGATTCTGGAAACCTTAGGCCTGGGAATATGACTGAGGTTTGATGGTGGTACCCTATGGCCTGGCAACATGACTGAGGTTTGATTCTGGATCCCTGTGGCCTGGGAACATGACATCTGTTTAGATTGTGGAATACTGTGCCCCGGGAACCTGACTGAGCCTTGGTTCTGGACCCCTGTGGACTGGGAACATGACTGAGGTTTTATTCTGGAACCCTGTGTCCTGTTAACATGACATGGGTGGATTCTGGAACCCTGAGGCCTGGGAACATGAAATCTGTTTAGATTGTGGAATACTGTGGCCTGGGAACTTGACTGAGCCTTGGTTCTGGAAACCTGTGGACTGGGAATATGACTGAGGTTTTATTCTGGAGCCGTGTAGCCTGGGAACATAACTGAGGATTCACTTTGGAACCCTGTGGCCCAGGAACATGACATGGGTGGATTCTGGAAACCTGAGGCCTTGGAACATGACATCTGTTTAGATTGTGGAATACTGTGGCCCGGGAACCTGACTG
Source organism: Balaenoptera physalus (assembly GCF_965194825.1). Taxonomy (NCBI): domain Eukaryota; kingdom Metazoa; phylum Chordata; class Mammalia; order Artiodactyla; family Balaenopteridae; genus Balaenoptera; species Balaenoptera physalus. The sequence continues at coordinate 202,997 of NW_028125665.1, read as the reverse complement.
AGCCTTGGTTCTGGAACCCTGTGGACTGGGAACATGACTGAGGTTTTATTCTGGAACCCTGTAGCCTGGGAACATAACTGAGGATTGATTCTGGAAGCCTGTGGCCTGGGAACATGACATCGGTGGATTCTGGAACACTGTGGCCTGGGAACCTGCGAATGGTTTGACTCTGGAACCCTGTGGCCTGGGAACACGAAATCGGTTTGATTCCGGAAATCTGAGGCCTGGCAACATGACTGAGGTTTGATTCTGGATCTCTGTGGCCTGGGAAAATGACTGAGGCGTGATTCTGAAGACCTGTGGCCTGGAAACATGACATCTGTTTAGATTGTGGAATACTTTGGCCTGGGAACCTGACTGAGCCTTGGTTCTGTAACACCGTGCACTAGGAACATGACTGAGGTTTTATTCTGGAACCCTGTAGCCTGGGAACATAACTGAGGATTGATTCTGGAACCCTGTGGCCTGGGAACATAACATGGGTGGATTCTGGAACCCTGAGGCCTGGTAACATGACATCTGTTTAGATTGTGGAATACTGTGACCCGGGAACCTGACTGAGCCTTGGTTCTGGAACCCTATGTACTGGGAATATGACTGAGGTTTTATTCTGGAACCCTGTAGCCTGGGAACATAACTGAGGATTGATTCTGGAACCCTGTGGCCTGGGAACATGACATGGGTGGATTCTGGAACCCTGAGGCCTGGGAACATGACATCTGTTTAGATTGTGGAATACTGTGCCCTGGGAACGTGACTGAGCCTTGGTTCTGGAACCCTGTGGACTGGGAACATGACTGACGTTTTATTCTGGAACCCTGTAGCCTGGGAACATAACTGAGGATTGATTCTGGAACCCTGTGGCCCGGGAACATGACTGGGATTTGATTTCTGAAACCTGTGTCCAGGGAAAATGACTGAGGTTTTATTCTGGAACCCTGTGTCCTGGGAACACGACTGAGGTTTGATTCTGGAACCATGTGGCCTGGGAATATGACTTAGGTTTGATTCTGGAAACCATTGGCCTTGGAACATGACTGATGTTAGAGTGTGGAATCCTGTGCCCCGGGAACATGACATCGGTTTGGATTCTGGTACCCTGTGGCCTGGAAACATGAAATCGGTTTGATTCTGGAAACCTTAGGCCTGGGAATATGACTGAGGTTTGATGGTGGTACCCTATGGCCTGGAAACATGACTGAGGTTTGATTCTGGATCCCTGTGGCCTGGGAACATGACATCTGTTTAGATTGTGGAATACTGTGCCCCGGGAACCTGACTGAGCCTTGGTTCTGGACCCCTGTGGACTGGGAACATGACTGAGGTTTTATTCTGGAAGCCTGTGTCCTGTTAACATGACATGGGTGGATTCTGGAACCCTGAGGCCTGGGAACATGAAATCTGTTTAGATTGTGGAATACTGTGGCCTGGGAACTTGACTGAGCCTTGGTTCTGGAACCCTGTGGACTGGGAACATGACTGAGGTTTTATTCTGGAACCCTGTAGCCTGGGAACATAACTGAGGATTGATTCTAGAAGCCTGTGGCCTGGGAACATGACATCGGTGGATTCTGGAACACTGTGGCCTGGGAACCTGCGAACGGTTTGACTCTGGAACCCTGTGGCCTGGGAACACGAAATCGGTTTGATTCCGGAAATCTGAGGCCTGGCAACATGACTGAGGTTTGATTCTGGATCTCTGTGGCCTGGGAAAATGACTGAGGCGTGATTCTGAAGACCTGTGGCCTGGAAACATGACATCTGTTTAGATTGTGGAATACTTTGGCCCGGGAACCTGACTGAGCCTTGGTTCTGGAACACTGTGCACTAGGAACATGACTGAGGTTTTATTCTGGAACCCTGTAGCCTGGGAACATAACTGAGGATTGATTCTGGAACCCTGTGGCCTGGGAACATAACATGGGTGGATTCTGGAACCCTGAGGCCTGGGAACAAGACATCTGTTTAGATTGTGGAATACTGTGACCCGGGAACCTGACTGAGCCTTGGTTCTGGAACCCTATGTACTGGGAATATGACTGAGGTTTTATTCTGAAACCCTGTAGCCTGGGAACATAACTGAGGATTGATTCTGGAACCCTGTGGCCTGGGAACATGACATGGGTGGATTCTGGAACCCTGAGGTCTGGGAACATGACATCTGTTTAGATTGTGGAATACTGTGCCCCGGGTACCTGACTGAGCCTTGATTCTGGAACCCTGTGGACTGGGAACATGACTGAGGTTTTATTCCGGAACCCTGTAGCCTGCGAACATAACTGAGGATTGATTCTGGAACCCTGTGGCCTGGCCGCATGACATCGGTGGATTCTGGAACTCTGTGGCCTGGGAACCTGCGAACGGTTTGACTCTGGTACCCTGTGGCCTGGGAACATGTCTGAGGTTTGATGGTGGAAACCTGTGGCCTGGCAACATGACTGAGGATTGATTCTGGAAGACTGTGGCCAGGGAACATGATATCTGGTTGATTCTGGAAACCTGTGTCCTGGGAACAAGACTGAAGTTTGATTCTGGAACCCTGGGCCTGGGAACATGACTGAGGTTTGTTTCTGGAAGCCTGTTCCCTGGGAACATGACTGCGGTTTGATTCTGGACACCTGTGTCCTGGGAACAAGACTGAGGTTTGATTCTGCAACCCTGTGGCTTGGGAACATGACTGAGGTTTGTTTCTGGAAGCCTGTTCCCTGGGAACATGACTGCGGTTTGATTCTGGACACCTGTGTCCTGGGAACAAGACTGAGGTTTGATTCTGAAACCCTGTGGCTTGGGAACATGACTGAGGTTTGTTTCTGGAAGCCTGTTCTCTGGGAACATGACTGAGGTTTGATTCTGGACACCTGTGTCCTGGGAACATGACTGAGGTTTGATTGTTGAAACCTGTGGCCTTCGAACATGACTCAGGTTGATTCTGGAACCATGTGTCCTGGGAATATGACTGAGGTTTGATTCTGGAAACCTTTGGCCTGGGAAAATGACTGAGGTTTCATTGTGGAAACATGTGGCCTGGGATCATGACTGAGGTTTGATGGTGGAACACTCTGGCCTGGCAAAATGACTGAGGCTTGATTCTGGAGCCCTGTTTACTGGGAACATGACTGAGGTTTGATGGCAGAAACCTGTGGACTGGCAACATGACTGAGGTTTGATTTGGAACCCTGTGCACGGGGACCATGACTGAGGCCTGATACTGGAACCCCGTGGCATGGGAACATGACATTGGTTTGATTCTGGAGCCCTGTTTACTGGGAATATGACTGAGGTTTCATGGTTGAATCCTGTGGCCTGGCCACATGATTGAGGTTTGATAGTGGAACCCTCAGGCTTGGGAACATGAGTGAGGCTTGATGGTGGAACACTGTGGCCTGGCAATATGCCTGAGGTTTGATGGTGGAACCCTGTGGCTTGGCAAGATGACTTAGGTTAGATTGTGGAACACTCTGACCTGGGAACATGACTGAGGCTTGATGGTGGAACCGTGGCCTGGCCACAGGACTGAGGTTTGATTGTGGAACCCTCTGGCCTGGGAATATGACTGAGGTTTAATTGTGGAACCCTGTGGCCTGGGAACATGACTGGGATTTGATTACTGAAACCTGTGTCCAGGGAACATGACTGAGGATTTCTTCTGGAACCCTGTGTCCTGGGACCACGACTGAGGTTTGATTCTGGAACCATGTGGCCTGGGAACATGACTGATGTTAGAGTGCGGAATCCTGTGGCCTGGGAACATGACATCTGTTTAGATTGTGGAATACTGTGCCCCGGGAACCTGACTGAGCCTTGGTTCTGGAACCCTGTGGACTGGGAACATGACTGAGGTTTTATTCTGGAACCCTGTAGCCTGGGAACATAACTGAGGATTGATTCTGGAACCCTGTGGCCTGGGCACATGACAACGGTGGATTCTGGAACCCTGTGGACTAGGAACATGACTGAGGTTTTATTCTGAAACCTTGTAACCTGGGAACATAACTGAGGATGGATTCTGGAACCCTGTGGCCTGGGAACATGACATGGGTGGATTCAGGAACCCTGAGGCCTGGGAACATGACATCTGTTTAGATTGTGGAATACTGTGCCCTGGGAACGTGACTGAGCCTTGGTTCTGGAACCCTGTGTACTGGGAACATGACTGACGTTTTATTCTGGAACCCTGTAGCCTGGGAACATAACTGAGGATTGATTCTGGAACCCTGTGGCCTGGGAACATGACTGGGATTTGATTTCTGAAACCTGTGTCCAGGGAAAATGACTGAGGTTTTATTCTGGAACCCTGTGTCCTGGGAACACGACTGAGGTTTGATTCTGGAACCATGTGGCCTGGCAATATGACTTAGGTTTGATTCTGGAAACCATTGGCCTGGGAACATGACTGATGTTAGAGTGTGGAATCCTGTGCCCTGGGAACATGACATCGGTTTGGATTCTGGTACCCTGTTGCCTGGAAACATGAAATCGGTTTGATTCTGGAAACCTTAGGCCTGGGAATATGACTGAGGTTTGATGGTGGTACCCTATGGCCTGGCAACATGACTGAGGTTTGATTCTGGATCCCTGTGGCCTGGGAACATGACATCTGTTTAGATTGTGGAATACTGTGCCCCGGGAACCTGACTGAGCCTTGGTTCTGGACCCCTGTGGACTGGGAACATGACTGAGGTTTTATTCTGGAACCCTGTGTCCTGTTAACATGACATGGGTGGATTCTGGAACCCTGAGGCCTGGGAACATGAAATCTGTTTAGATTGTGGAATACTGAGGCCTGGGAAATTGACTGAGCCTTGGTTCTGGAAACCTGTGGACTGGGAATATGACTGAGGTTTTATTCTGGAGCCGTGTAGCCTGGGAACATAACTGAGGATTCACTTTGGAACCCTGTGGCCCAGGAACATGACATGGGTGGATTCTGGAAACCTGAGGCCTTGGAACATGACATCTGTTTAGATTGTGGAATACTGTGGCCCGGGAACCTGACTGAGCCTTGGTTCTGGAACCCTGTGGACTGGGAACATGACTGAGGTTTTATTCTGGAACCCTGTAGCCTGGGAACATAACTGAGGATTGATTCTGGAAGCCTGTGGCCTGGGAACATGACATCGGTGGATTCTGGAACACTGTGGCCTGGGAACCTGCGAATGGTTTGACTCTGGAACCCTGTGGCCTGGGAACACGAAATCGGTTTGATTCCGGAAATCTGAGGCCTGGAAACATGACTGAGGTTTGATTCTGGATCTCTGTGGCCTGGGAAAATGACTGAGGCGTGATTCTGAAGACCTGTGGCCTGGAAACATGACATCTGTTTAGATTGTGGAATACTTTGGCCTGGGAACCTGACTGAGCCTTGGTTCTGTAACACTGTGCACTAGGAACATGACTGAGGTTTTATTCTGGAACCCTGTAGCCTGGGAACATAACTGAGGATTGATTCTGGAACCCTGTGGCCTGGGAACATAACATGGGTGGATTCTGGAACCCTGAGGCCTGGTAACATGACATCTGTTTAGATTGTGGAATACTGTGACCCGGGAACCTGACTGAGCCTTGGTTCTGGAACCCTATGTACCTGGAATATGACTGAGGTTTTATTCTGGAACCCTGTAGCCTGGGAACATAACTGAGGATTGATTCTGGAACCCTGTGGCCTGGGAACATGACATGGGTGGATTCTGGAACCCTGAGGCCTGGGAACATGACATCTGTTTAGATTGTGGAATACTGTGCCCCGGGTACCTGACTGAGCCTTGATTCTGGAACCCTGTGGACTGGGAACATGACTGAGGTTTTATTCCGGTACCCTGTAGCCTGGGAACATAACTGAGGATTGATTCTGGAACCCTGTGGCCTGGCCGCATGACATCGGTGGATTCTGGAACTCTGTGGCCTGGGAACCTGCGAACGGTTTGACTCTGGTACCCTGTGGCCTGGGAACATGTCTGAGGTTTGATGGTGGAAACCTGTGGCCTGGCAACATGACTGAGGATTGATTCTGGAAGACTGTGGCCAGGGAACATGATATCTGGTTGATTCTGGAAACCTGTGTCCTGGGAACAAGACTGAAGTTTGATTCTGGAACCCTGGGTCTGGGAACATGACTGAGGTTTGTTTCTGGAAGCCTGTTCCCTGGGAACATGACTGCGGTTTGATTCTGGACACCTGTGTCCTGGGAACAAGACTGAGGTTTGATTCTGCAACCCTGTGGCTTGGGAACATGACTGAGGTTTGTTTCTGGAAGCCTGTTCCCTGGGAACATGACTGCGGTTTGATTCTGGACACCTGTGTCCTGGGAACAAGACTGAGGTTTGATTCTGCAACCCTGTGGCTTGGGAACATGACTGAGGTTTGTTTCTGGAAGCCTGTTCTCTGGGAACATGACTGAGGTTTGATTCTGGACACCTGTGTCCTGGGAACATGACTGAGGTTTGATTGTTGAAACCTGTGGCCTTCGAACATGACTCAGGTTGATTCTGGAACCATGTGTCCTGGGAATATGACTGAGGTTTGATTCTGGAAACCTTTGGCCTGGGAAAATGACTGAGGTTTCATTGTGGAAACATGTGGCCTGGGATCATGACTGAGGTTCGATGGTGGAACACTCTGGCCTGGCAAAATGACTGAGGCTTGATTCTGGAGCCCTGTTTACTAGGAACATGACTGAGGTTTGATGGCAGAAACCTGTGGACTGGCAACATGACTGAGGTTTGATTTGGAACCCTGTGCACGGGGACCATGCCTGAGGCCTGATACTGGAACCCCGTGGCATGGGAACATGACATTGGTTTGATTCTGGAGCCCTGTTTACTGGGAACATGACTGAGGTTTCATGGTTGAATCCTGTGGCCTGGCCACATGATTGAGGTTTGATAGTGGAACCCTCAGGCTTGGGAACATGAGTGAGGCTTGATGGTGGAACACTGTGGCCTGGCAATATGCCTGAGGTTTGATGGTGGAACCCTGTGGCTTGGCAAGATGACTTAGGTTAGATTGTGGAACACTCTGACCTGGGAACATGACTGAGGCTTGATGGTGGAACCGTGGCCTGGCCACAGGACTGAGGTTTGATTGTGGAACCCTCTGGCCTGGGAATATGACTGAGGTTTAATTGTGGAACCCTGTGGCCTGGGAACATGACTGGGATTTGATTACTGAAACCTGTGTCCAGGGAATATGACTGAGGTTTTCTTCTGGAACCCTGTGTCCTGGGACCACGACTGAGGTTTGATTCTGGAACCATGTGGCCTGGGAACATGACTGATGTTAGAGTGCGGAATCCTGTGGCCTGGGAACATGACATCTGTTTAGATTGTGGAATACTGTGCCCCGGGAACCTGACTGAGCCTTGGTTCTGGAACCCTGTGGACTGGGAACATGACTGACGTTTTATTCTGGAACCCTGTAGCCTGGGAACATAACTGAGGATTGATTCTGGAACCCTGTGGCCTGGGAACATGACATGGGTGGATTCTGGAACCCTGAGGCCTGGGAACATGACATCTGTTTAGATTGTGGAATACTGTGCCCCGGGTACCTGACTGAGCCTTGATTCTGGAACCCTGTGGACTGGGAACATGACTGAGGTTTTATTCTGGAACCCTGTGGCCTGGGAACATAACTGAGGATTGATTCTGGAACCCTGTGGCCTGGGAACATGACATGGGTGGATTCTGGAACCCTGAGGCCTGGGAACATGACATCTGTTTAGATTGTGGAATACTGTGCCCTGGGAACGTGACTGAGCCTTGGTTCTGGAACCCTGTGGACTGGGAACATGACTGACGTTTTATTCTGGAACCCTGTAGCCTGGGAACATAACTGAGGATTGATTCTGGAACCCTGTGGCCTGGGAACATGACTGGGATTTGATTTCTGAAACCTGTGTCCAGGGAAAATGACTGAGGTTTTATTCTGGAACCCTGTGTCCTGGGAACACGACTGAGGTTTGATTCTGGAACCATGTGGCCTGGGAATATGACTTAGGTTTGATTCTGGAAACCATTGGCCTGGGAACATGACTGATGTTAGAGTGTGGAATCCTGTGCCCTGGGAACATGACATCGGTTTGGATTCTGGTACCCTGTTGCCTGGGAACATGAAATCGGTTTGATTCTGTAAACCTGAGGTCTGGGAATATGACTGAGGTTTGATTGTGGTACCCTATGGCCTGGCAACATGACTGAGGTTTGATTCTGGATGCCTGTGGCCTGGGAACATGACTGAGGCATGATTCTGGAAACCTGTGGCCTGGGAACATGACATCTTTTTAGATTGTGGAATACTGTGCCCCGGGAACCTGACTGAGCCTTGGTTCTGGAACCCTGTGGACTGGGAACATGACTGAGCTTTTATTCTGGAAGCCTGTGTCCTGTTAACATGACATGGGTGGATTCTGGAACCCTGAGGCCTGGGAACATGAAATCTGTTTAGATTGTGGAATACTGTGGCCTGGGAACTTGACTGAGCCTTGGTTCTGGAAATCTGTGGACTGGGAATATGACTGAGGTTTTATTCTGGAGCCGTGTAGCCTGGGAACATAACTGAGGATTCACTTTGGAACCCTGTGGCCCAGGAACATGACATGGGTGGATTCTGGAAACCTGAGGCCTTGGAACATGACATCTGTTTAGATTGTGGAATACTGTGGCCCGGGAACCTGACTGAGCCATGGTTCTGGAACCCTGTGGACTGGGAACATGACTGAGGTTTTATTCTGGAACCCTGTAGCCTGGGAACATAACTGAGGATTGATTCTGGAAGCCTGTGGCCTGGGAACATGACATCGGTGGATTCTGGAACACTGTGTCCTGGGAACCTGCGAATGGTTTGACTCTGGAACCCTGTGGCCTGGGAACACGAAATCGGTTTGATTCCGGAAATCTGAGGCCTGGCAACATGACTGAGGTTTGATTCTGGATCTCTGTGGCCTGGGAAAATGACTGAAGCGTGATTCTGAAGACCTGTGGCCTGGAAACATGACATCTGTTTAGATTGTGGAATACTGTGGCCTCGGAACCTGACTGAGCCTTGGTTCTGGAACACTGTGCACTAGGAACATGACTGAGGTTTTATTCTGGAACCCTGTAGCCTGGGAACATAACTGAGGATTGATTCTGGAACCCTGTGGCCTGGGAACATAACATGGGTGGATTCTGGAACCCTGAGGCCTGGGAACAAGACATCTGTTTAGATTGTGGAATACTGTGACCCGGGAACCTGACTGAGCCTTGGTTCTGGAACCCTATGTATTGGGAATATGACTGAGGTTTTATTCTGGAACCCTGTAGCCTGGGAACATAACTGAGGATTGATTCTGGAACCCTGTGTCCTTGGAACATGACATGGGTGGATTCTGGAACCCTGAGGCCTTGGAACATGACATCTGTTTAGATTGTGGAATACTGTGCCCCGGGTACCTGACTGAGCCTTGATTCTGGAACCCTGTGGACTGGGAACATGACTGAGGTTTTATTCCGGAACCCTGTAGCCTGCGAACATAACTGAGGATTGATTCTGGAACCCTGTGGCCTGGCCGCATGACATCGGTGGATTCTGGAACTCTGTGGCCTGGGAACCTGCGAACGGTTTGACTCTGGTACCCTGTGGCCTGGGAACATGTCTGAGGTTTGATGGTGGAAACCTGTGGCCTGGCAACATGACTGAGGATTGATTCTGGAAGAATGTGGCCCGGGAACATGATATCTGGTTGATTCTGGAAACCTGTGTCCTGGGAACATGACTGAGGTTTGATTCTGGAACCCTGTGGCTTGGGAACATGACTGAGGTTTGTTTCTGTAAGCCTGTTCCCTGGGAACATGAATGCGGTTTGATTCTGGACACCTGTGTCCTGGGAACAAGACTGAGGTTTGATTCTGCAACCCTGTGGCTTGGGAACATGACTGAGGTTTGTTTCTGGAAGCCTGTTCTCTGGGAACATGACTGAGGTTTGATTCTGGACACCTGTGTCCTGGGAACATGACTGAGGTTTGATTGTTGAAACCTGTGGCCTTCGAACATGACTCAGGTTGATTCTGGAACCATGTTTCCTGGGAATATGACTGAGGTTTGATTCTGGAAACCTTTGGCCTGGGAAAATGACTGAGGTTTCATTGTGGAAACATGTGGCCTGGGATCATGACTGAGGTTCGATGGTGGAACACTCTGGCCTGGCAAAATGACTGAGGCTTGATTCTGGAGCCCTGTTTACTGGGAACATGACTGAGGTTTGATGGCAGAAACCTGTGGACTGGCAACATGACTGAGGTTTGATTTGGAACCCTGTGCACGGGGACCATGACTGAGGCCTGATACTGGAACCCCGTGGCATGGGAACATGACATTGGTTTGATTCTGGAGCCCTGTTTACTGGGAACATGACTGAGGTTTCATGGTTGAATCCTGTGGCCTGGCCACATGATTGAGGTTTGATAGTGGAACCCTCAGGCTTGGGAACATGAGTGAGGCTTGATGGTGGAACACTGTGGCCTGGCAATATGCCTGAGGTTTGATGGTGGAACCCTGTGGCTTGGCAAGATGACTTAGGTTAGATTGTGGAACACTCTGACCTGGGAACATGACTGAGGCTTGATGGTGGAACCGTGGCCTGGCCACAGGACTGAGGTTTGATTGTGGAACCCTCTGGCCTGGGAATATGACTGAGGTTTAATTGTGGAACCCTGTGGCCTGGGAACATGACTGGGATTTGATTTCTGAAACCTGTGTCCAGGGAACATGACTGAGGTTTTATTCTGGAACCCTGTGTCCTGGGACCACGACTGAGGTTTGATTCTGTAACCATGTGGCCTGGGAATATGACTGAGGTTTGATTCTGGAAACCATTGGCCTGGGAACATGACTGATGTTAGAGTGTGGAATCCTGTGCCCTGGGAACATGACATCGGTTTGGATTCTGGTACCCTGTGGCCTGGAAACATGAAATCGGTTTGATTCTGGAAACCTTAGGCCTGGGAATATGACTGAGGTTTGATGGTGGTACCCTATGGCCTGGCAACATAACTGAGGTTTGATTCTGGATGCCTGTGGCCTGGGAACATGACATCTGTTTAGATTGTGGAATACTGTGCCCCGGGAACCTGACTGAGCCTTGGTTCTGGACCCCTGTGGACTGGGAACATGACTGAGGTTTTATTCTGGAACCCTGTGTCCTGTTAACATGACATGGGTGGATTCTGGAACCCTGAGGCCTGGGAACATGAAATCTGTTTAGATTGTGGAATACTGAGGCCTGGGAACTTGACTGAGCCTTGGTTCTGGAAACCTGTGGACTGGGAATATGACTGAGGTTTTATTCTGGAGCCGTGTAGCCTGGGAACATAACTGAGGATTCACTTTGGAACCCTGTGGCCCAGGAACATGACATGGGTGGATTCTGGAACGCTGAGGCCTTGGAACATGACATCTGTTTAGATTGTGGAATACTGTGGCCCGGGAACCTGACTGAGCCTTGGTTCTGGAACCCTGTGGACTGGGAACATGACTGAGGTTTTATTCTGGAACCCTGTAGCCTGGGAACATAACTGAGGATTGATTCTGGAAGCCTGTGGCCTGGGAACATGACATCGGTGGATTCTGGAACACTGTGGCCTGGGAACCTGCGAACGGTTTGACTCTGGAACCCTGTGGCCTGGGAACACGAAATCGGTTTGATTCCGGAAATCTGAGGCCTGGCAACATGACTGAGGTTTGATTCTGGATCTCTGAGGCCTGGGAAAATGACTGAGGCGTGATTCTGAAGACCTGTGGCCTGGAAACATGACATCTGTTTAGATTGTGGAATACTTTGGCCCGGGAACCTGACTGAGCCTTGGTTCTGGAACACTGTGCACTAGGAACATGACTGAGGTTTTATTCTGGAACCCTGTAGCCTGGGAACATAACTGAGGATTGATTCTGGAACCCTGTGGCCTGGGAACATAACATGGGTGGATTCTGGAACCCTGAGGCCTGGGAACAAGACATCTGTTTAGCTTGTGGAATACTGTGACCCGGGAACCTGACTGAGCCTTGGTTCTGGAACCCTATGTACTGGGAATATGACTGAGGTTTTATTCTGAAACCCTGTAGCCTGGGAACATAACTGAGGATTGATTCTGGAACCCTGTGGCCTGGGAACATGACATGGGTGGATTCTGGAACCCTGAGGCCTGGGAACATGACATCTGTTTAGATTGTGGAATACTGTGCCCCGGGTACCTGACTGAGCCTTGATTCTGGAACCCTGTGGACTGGGAACATGACTGAGGTTTTATTCCGGAACCCTGTAGCCTGCGAACATAACTGAGGATTGATTCTGGAACCCTGTGGCCTGGCCGCATGACATCGGTGGATTCTGGAACTCTGTGGCCTGGGAACCTGCGAACGGTTTGACTCTGGTACCCTGTGGCCTGGGAACATGTCTGAGGTTTGATGGTGGAAACCTGTGGCCTGGCAACATGACTGAGGATTGATTCTGGAAGACTGTGGCCAGGGAACATGATATCTGGTTGATTATGGAAACCTGTGTCCTGGGAACAAGACTGAAGTTTGATTCTGGAACCCTGGGCCTGGGAACATGACTGAGGTTTGTTTCTGGAAGCCTGTTCCCTGGGAACATGACTGCGGTTTGATTCTGGACACCTGTGTCCTGGGAACAAGACTGAGGTTTGATTCTGCAACCCTGTGGCTTGGGAACATGACTGAGGTTTGTTTCTGGAAGCCTGTTCCCTGGGAACATGACTGCGGTTTGATTCTGGACACCTGTGTCCTGGGAACATGACTGAGGTTTGATTGTTGAAACCTGTGGCCTTCGAACATGACTCAGGTTGATTCTGGAACCATGTTTCCTGGGAATATGACTGAGGTTTGATTCTGGAAACCTTTGGCCTGGGAAAATGACTGAGGTTTCATTGTGGAAACATGTGGCCTGGGATCATGACTGAGGTTCGATGGTGGAACACTCTGGCCTGGCAAAATGACTGAGGCTTGATTCTGGAGCCCTGTTTACTGGGAACATGACTGAGGTTTGATGGCAGAAACCTGTGGACTGGCAACATGACTGAGGTTTGATTTGGAACCCTGTGCACGGGGACCATGACTGAGGCCTGATACTGGAACCCCGTGGCATGGGAACATGACATTGGTTTGATTCTGGAGCCCTGTTTACTGGGAACATGACTGAGGTTTCATGGTTGAATCCTGTGGCCTGGCCACATGATTGAGGTTTGATAGTGGAACCCTCAGGCTTGGGAACATGAGTGAGGCTTGATGGTGGAACACTGTGGCCTGGCAATATGCCTGAGGTTTGATGGTGGAACCCTGTGGCTTGGCAAGATGACTTAGGTTAGATTGTGGAACACTCTGACCTGGGAACATGACTGAGGCTTGATGGTGGAACCGTGGCCTGGCCACAGGACTGAGGTTTGATTGTGGAACCCTCTGGCCTGGGAATATGACTGAGGTTTAATTGTGGAACCCTGTGGCCTGGGAACATGACTGGGATTTGATTTCTGAAACCTGTGTCCAGGGAACATGACTGAGGTTTTATTCTGGAACCCTGTGTCCTGGGACCACGACTGAGGTTTGATTCTGTAACCATGTGGCCTGGGAATATGACTGAGGTTTGATTCTGGAAACCATTGGCCTGGGAACATGACTGATGTTAGAGTGTGGAATCCTGTGCCCTGGGAACATGACATCGGTTTGGATTCTGGTACCCTGTGGCCTGGAAACATGAAATCGGTTTGATTCTGGAAACCTTAGGCCTGGGAATATGACTGAGGTTTGATGGTGGTACCCTATGGCCTGGCAACATAACTGAGGTTTGATTCTGGATGCCTGTGGCCTGGGAACATGACATCTGTTTAGATTGTGGAATACTGTGCCCCGGGAACCTGACTGAGCCTTGGTTCTGGACCCCTGTGGACTGGGAACATGACTGAGGTTTTATTCTGGAACCCTGTGTCCTGTTAACATGACATGGGTGGATTCTGGAACCCTGAGGCCTGGGAACATGAAATCTGTTTAGATTGTGGAATACTGAGGCCTGGGAACTTGACTGAGCCTTGGTTCTGGAAACCTGTGGACTGGGAATATGACTGAGGTTTTATTCTGGAGCCGTGTAGCCTGGGAACATAACTGAGGATTCACTTTGGAACCCTGTGGCCCAGGAACATGACATGGGTGGATTCTGGAACGCTGAGGCCTTGGAACATGACATCTGTTTAGATTGTGGAATACTGTGGCCCGGGAACCTGACTGAGCCTTGGTTCTGGAACCCTGTGGACTGGGAACATGACTGAGGTTTTATTCTGGAACCCTGTAGCCTGGGAACATAACTGAGGATTGATTCTGGAAGCCTGTGGCCTGGGAACATGACATCGGTGGATTCTGGAACACTGTGGCCTGGGAACCTGCGAACGGTTTGACTCTGGAACCCTGTGGCCTGGGAACACGAAATCGGTTTGATTCCGGAAATCTGAGGCCTGGCAACATGACTGAGGTTTGATTCTGGATCTCTGAGGCCTGGGAAAATGACTGAGGCGTGATTCTGAAGACCTGTGGCCTGGAAACATGACATCTGTTTAGATTGTGGAATACTTTGGCCCGGGAACCTGACTGAGCCTTGGTTCTGGAACACTGTGCACTAGGAACATGACTGAGGTTTTATTCTGGAACCCTGTAGCCTGGGAACATAACTGAGGATTGATTCTGGAACCCTGTGGCCTGGGAACATAACATGGGTGGATTCTGGAACCCTGAGGCCTGGGAACAAGACATCTGTTTAGCTTGTGGAATACTGTGACCCGGGAACCTGACTGAGCCTTGGTTCTGGAACCCTATGTACTGGGAATATGACTGAGGTTTTATTCTGAAACCCTGTAGCCTGGGAACATAACTGAGGATTGATTCTGGAACCCTGTGGCCTGGGAACATGACATGGGTGGATTCTGGAACCCTGAGGCCTGGGAACATGACATCTGTTTAGATTGTGGAATACTGTGCCCCGGGTACCTGACTGAGCCTTGATTCTGGAACCCTGTGGACTGGGAACATGACTGAGGTTTTATTCCGGAACCCTGTAGCCTGCGAACATAACTGAGGATTGATTCTGGAACCCTGTGGCCTGGCCGCATGACATCGGTGGATTCTGGAACTCTGTGGCCTGGGAACCTGCGAACGGTTTGACTCTGGTACCCTGTGGCCTGGGAACATGTCTGAGGTTTGATGGTGGAAACCTGTGGCCTGGCAACATGACTGAGGATTGATTCTGGAAGACTGTGGCCAGGGAACATGATATCTGGTTGATTATGGAAACCTGTGTCCTGGGAACAAGACTGAAGTTTGATTCTGGAACCCTGGGCCTGGGAACATGACTGAGGTTTGTTTCTGGAAGCCTGTTCCCTGGGAACATGACTGCGGTTTGATTCTGGACACCTGTGTCCTGGGAACAAGACTGAGGTTTGATTCTGCAACCCTGTGGCTTGGGAACATGACTGAGGTTTGTTTCTGGAAGCCTGTTCCCTGGGAACATGACTGCGGTTTGATTCTGGACACCTGTGTCCTGGGAACAAGACTGAGGTTTGATTTTGCAACCCTGTGGCTTGGGAACATGACTGAGGTTTGTTTCTGGAAGCCTGTTCTCTGGGAACATGACTGAGGTTTGATTCTGGACACCTGTGTCCTGGGAACATGACTGAGGTTTGATTGTTGAAACCTGTGGCCTTCGAACATGACTCAGGTTGATTCTGGAACCGTGTGTCCTGGGAATATGACTGAGGTTTGATTCTGGAAACCTTTGGCCTGGGAAAATGACTGAGGTTTCATTGTGGAAACATGTGGCCTGGGATCATGACAGGTTTGATGGTGGAACACTCTGGCCTGGCAAAATGACTGAGGCTTGATTCTGGAGCCCTGTTTACTGGGAACATGACTGAGGTTTGATGGCAGAAACCTGTGGACTGGCAACATGACTGAGGTTTGATTTGGAACCCTGTGCACGGGGACCATGCCTGAGGCCTGATACTGGAACCCCGTGGCATGGGAACATGACATTGGTTTGATTCTGGAGCCCTGTTTACTGGGAACATGACTGAGGTTTCATGGTTGAATCCTGTGGCCTGGCAACATGATTGAGGTTTGATAGTGGAACCCTCAGGCTTGGGAACATGAGTGAGGCTTGATGGTGGAACACTGTGGCCTGGCAATATGCCTGAGGTTTGATGGTGGAACCCTGTGGCTTGGCAAGATGACTTAGGTTAGATTGTGGAACACTCTGACCTGGGAACATGACTGAGGCTTGATGGTGGAACCGTGGCCTGGCAACAGGACTGAGGTTTGATTGTGGAACCCTCTGGCCTGGGAATATGACTGAGGTTTAATTGTGGAACCCTGTGGCCTGGGAACATGACTGGGATTTGATTTCTGAAACCTGTGTCCAGGGAACATGACTGAGGTTTTATTCTGGAACCCTGTGTCCTGGGAACACGACTGAGGTTTGATTCTGTAACCATGTGGCCTGGGAATATGACTGAGGTTTGATTCTGGAAACCATTGGCCTGGGAACATGACTGATGTAAGAATGTGGAATCCTGTGGCCTGGGAACATGACATCGGTTTGGATTCTGGTACCCTGTTGCCTGGGAACATGAAATCGGTTTGATTCTGTAAACCTGAGGTCTGGGAATATGACTGAGGTTTGATTGTGGTACCCTATGGCCTGGCAACATGACTGAGGTTTGATTCTGGATGCCTGTGGCCTGGGAACATGACTGAGGCATGATTCTGGAAACCTGTGGCCTGGGAACATGACATCTGTTTAGATTGTGGAATACTGTGCCCCGGGAACCTGACTGAGCCTTTGTTCTGGAACCCTGTGGACTGGGAACATGACTGAGGTTTTATTCTGGAACCCTGTAGCCTGGGACCATAACTGAGGATTGATTCTGGAACCCTGTGGCCTGGGCACATGACAACGGTGGATTCTGGAACCCTGTGGACTAGGGACATGACTGAGGTTTTATTCTGAAACCTTGTAACCTGGGAACATAACTGAGGATTGATTCTGGAACCCTGTGGCCTGGGAACATGACATGGGTGGATTCAGGAACCCTGAGGCCTGGGAACATGACATCTGTTTAGATTGTGGAATACTGTGCCCTGGGAACGTGACTGAGCCTTGGTTCTGGAACCCTGTGGACTGGGAACATGACTGACGTTTTATTCTGGAACCCTGTAGCCTGGGAACATAACTGAGGATTGATTCTGGAACCCTGTGGCCTGGGAACATGACTGGGATTTGATTTCTGAAACCTGTGTCCAGGGAAAATGACTGAGGTTTTATTCTGGAACCCTGTGTCCTGGGAACACGACTGAGGTTTGATTCTGGAACCATGTGGCCTGGGAATATGACTTAGGTTTGATTCTGGAAACCATTGGCCTGGGAACATGACTGATGTTAGAGTGTGGAATCCTGTGCCCTGGGAACATGACATCGGTTTGGATTCTGGTACCCTGTTGCCTGGAAACATGAAATCGGTTTGATTCTGGAAACCTTAGGCCTGGGAATATGACTGAGGTTTGATGGTGGTACCCTATGGCCTGGCAACATGACTGAGGTTTGATTCTGGATCCCTGTGGCCTGGGAACATGACATCTGTTTAGATTGTGGAATACTGTGCCCCGGGAACCTGACTGAGCCTTGGTTCTGGACCCCTGTGGACTGGGAACATGACTGAGGTTTTATTCTGGAACCCTGTGTCCTGTTAACATGACATGGGTGGATTCTGGAACCCTGAGGCCTGGGAACATGAAATCTGTTTAGATTGTGGAATACTGTGGCCTGGGAACTTGACTGAGCCTTGGTTCTGGAAACCTGTGGACTGGGAATATGACTGAGGTTTTATTCTGGAGCCGTGTAGCCTGGGAACATAACTGAGGATTCACTTTGGAACCCTGTGGCCCAGGAACATGACATGGGTGGATTCTGGAAACCTGAGGCCTTGGAACATGACATCTGTTTAGATTGTGGAATACTGTGGCCCGGGAACCTGACTGAGCCTTGGTTCTGGAACCCTGTGGACTGGGAACATGACTGAGGTTTTATTCTGGAACCCTGTAGCCTGGGAACATAACTGAGGATTGATTCTGGAAGCCTGTGGCCTGGGAACATGACATCGGTGGATTCTGGAACACTGTGGCCTGGGAACCTGCGAATGGTTTGACTCTGGAACCCTGTGGCCTGGGAACACGAAATCGGTTTGATTCCGGAAATCTGAGGCCTGGCAACATGACTGAGGTTTGATTCTGGATCTCTGTGGCCTGGGAAAATGACTGAGGCGTGATTCTGAAGACCTGTGGCCTGGAAACATGACATCTGTTTAGATTGTGGAATACTTTGGCCTGGGAACCTGACTGAGCCTTGGTTCTGTAACACCGTGCACTAGGAACATGACTGAGGTTTTATTCTGGAACCCTGTAGCCTGGGAACATAACTGAGGATTGATTCTGGAACCCTGTGGCCTGGGAACATAACATGGGTGGATTCTGGAACCCTGAGGCCTGGTAACATGACATCTGTTTAGATTGTGGAATACTGTGACCCGGGAACCTGACTGAGCCTTGGTTCTGGAACCCTATGTACTGGGAATATGACTGAGGTTTTATTCTGGAACCCTGTAGCCTGGGAACATAACTGAGGATTGATTCTGGAACCCTGTGGCCTGGGAACATGACATGGGTGGATTCTGGAACCCTGAGGCCTGGGAACATGACATCTGTTTAGATTGTGGAATACTGTGCCCCGGGTACCTGACTGAGCCTTGATTCTGGAAGCCTGTGGACTGGGAACATGACTGAGGTTTTATTCCGGAACCCTGTAGCCTGGGAACATAACTGAGGATTGATTCTGGAACCCTGTGGCCTGGGAACATGACATGGGTGGATTCTGGAACCCTGAGGCCTGGGAACATGACATCTGTTTAGATTGTGGAATACTGTGCCCCGGGTACCTGACTGAGCCTTGATTCTGGAACCCTGTGGACTGGGAACATGACTGAGGTTTTATTCCGGAACCCTGTAGCCTGCGAACATAACTGAGGATTGATTCTGGAACCCTGTGGCCTAGCCGCATGACATCGGTAGATTCTGGAACTCTGTGGCCTGGGAACCTGCGAACGGTTTGACTCTGGTACCCTGTGGCCTGGGAACATGTCTGAGGTTTGATGGTGGAAACCTGTGGCCTGGCAACATGACTGAGGATTGATTCTGGAAGACTGTGGCCAGGGAACATGATATCTGGTTGATTCTGGAAACCTGTGTCCTGGGAACAAGACTGAAGTTTGATTCTGGAACCCTGTGGCCTGGGAACATGACTGAGGTTTGTTTCTGGAAGCCTATTCCCTGGAAACATGACTGCGGTTTGATTCTGGACACCTGTGTCCTAGGAACAAGACTGAGGTTTGATTCTGCAACCCTGTGGCTTCGGAACATGACTGCGGTTTGTTTCTGGAAGCCTGTTCTCTGGGAACATGACTGAGGTTTGATTCTGGACACCTGTGTCCTGGGAACATGACTGAGGTTTGATTCTGCAACCCTGTGGCTTGGGAACATGACTGAGGTTTGTTTCTGGAAGCCTGTTCCCTGGGAACATGACTGCGGTTTGATTCTGGACACCTGTGTCCTGGGAACAAGACTGAGGTTTGATTCTGCAACCCTGTGGCTTGGGAACATGACTGAGGTTTGTTTCTGGAAGCCTGTTCTCTGGGAACATGACTGAGGTTTGATTCTGGACACCTGTGTCCTGGGAACATGACTGAGGTTTGATTGTTGAAACCTGTGGCCTTCGAACATGACTCAGGTTGATTCTGGAACCATGTTTCCTGGGAATATGACTGAGGTTTGATTCTGGAAACCTTTGGCCTGGGAAAATGACTGAGGTTTCATTGTGGAAACATGTGGCCTGGGATCATGACTGAGGTTCGATGGTGGAACACTCTGGCCTGGCAAAATGACTGAGGCTTGATTCTGGAGCCCTGTTTACTAGGAACATGACTGAGGTTTGATGGCAGAAACCTGTGGACTGGCAACATGACTGAGGTTTGATTTGGAACCCTGTGCACGGGGACCATGCCTGAGGCCTGATACTGGAACCCCGTGGCATGGGAACATGACATTGGTTTGATTCTGGAGCCCTGTTTACTGGGAACATGACTGAGGTTTCATGGTTGAATCCTGTGGCCTGGCCACATGATTGAGGTTTGATAGTGGAACCCTCAGGCTTGGGAACATGAGTGAGGCTTGATGGTGGAACACTGTGGCCTGGCAATATGCCTGAGGTTTGATGGTGGAACCCTGTGGCTTGGCAAGATGACTTAGGTTAGATTGTGGAACACTCTGACCTGGGAACATGACTGAGGCTTGATGGTGGAACCGTGGCCTGGCCACAGGACTGAGGTTTGATTCTGGAACCCTCTGGCCTGGGAATATGACTGAGGTTTAATTGTGGAACCCTGTGGCCTGGGAACATGACTGGGATTTGATTTATGAAACCTGTGTCCAGGGAACATGACTGAGGTTTTATTCTGGAACCCTGTGTCCTGGGAACACGACTGAGGTTTGATTCTGTAACCATGTGGCCTGGGAATATGACTGAGGTTTGATTCTGGAAACCATTGGCCTGGGAACATGACTGATGTTAGAGTGTGGAATCCTGTGCCCTGGGAACATGACATCGGTTTGGATTCTGGTACCCTGTGGCCTGGAAACATGAAATCGGTTTGATTCTGGAAACCTTAGGCCTGGGAATATGACTGAGGTTTGATGGTGGTACCCTATGGCCTGGCAACATAACTGAGGTTTGATTCTGGATGCCTGTGGCCTGGGAACATGACATCTGTTTAGATTGTGGAATACTGTGCCCCGGGAACCTGACTGAGCCTTGGTTCTGGACCCCTGTGGACTGGGAACATGACTGAGGTTTTATTCTGGAACCCTGTGTCCTGTTAACATGACATGGGTGGATTCTGGAACCCTGAGGCCTGGGAACATGAAATCTGTTTAGATTGTGGAATACTGTGGCCTGGGAACTTGACTGAGCCTTGGTTCTGGAAACCTGTGGACTGGGAATATGACTGAGGTTTTATTCTGGAGCCGTGTAGCCTGGGAACATAACTGAGGATTCACTTTGGAACCCTGTGGCCCAGGAACATGACATGGGTGGATTCTGGAACGCTGAGGCCTTGGAACATGATATCTGTTTAGATTGTGGAATACTGTGGCCCGGGAACCTGACTGAGCCTTGGTTCTGGAACCCTGTGGACTGGGAACATGACTGAGGTTTTATTCTGGAACCCTGTAGCCTGGGAACATAACTGAGGATTGATTCTGGAAGCCTGTGGCCTGGGAACATGACATCGGTGGATTCTGGAACACTGTGGCCTGGGAACCTGCGAACGGTTTGACTCTGGAACCCTGTGGCCTGGGAACACGAAATCGGTTTGATTCCGGAAATCTGAGGCCTGGCAACATGACTGAGGTTTGATTCTGGATCTCTGTGGCCTGGGAAAATGACTGAGGCGTGATTCTGAAGACCTGTGGCCTGGAAACATGACATCTGTTTAGATTGTGGAATACTTTGGCCCGGGAACCTGACTGAGCCTTGGTTCTGGAACACTGTGCACTAGGAACATGACTGAGGTTTTATTCTGGAACCCTGTAGCCTGGGAACATAACTGAGGATTGATTCTGGAACCCTGTGGCCTGGGAACATAACATGGGTGGATTCTGGAACCCTGAGGCCTGGGAACAAGACATCTGTTTAGCTTGTGGAATACTGTGACCCGGGAACCTGACTGAGCCTTGGTTCTGGAACCCTATGTACTGGGAATATGACTGAGGTTTTATTCTGAAACCCTGTAGCCTGGGAACATAACTGAGGATTGATTCTGGAACCCTGTGGCCTGGGAACATGACATGGGTGGATTCTGGAACCCTGAGGCCTGGGAACATGACATCTGTTTAGATTGTGGAATACTGTGCCCCGGGTACCTGACTGAGCCTTGATTCTGGAACCCTGTGGACTGGGAACATGACTGAGGTTTTATTCCGGAACCCTGTAGCCTGCGAACATAACTGAGGATTGATTCTGG
Source organism: Balaenoptera physalus (assembly GCF_965194825.1). NCBI lineage: Eukaryota > Metazoa > Chordata > Mammalia > Artiodactyla > Balaenopteridae > Balaenoptera > Balaenoptera physalus. The sequence goes on along the minus strand of NW_028125665.1, from coordinate 180,843 downwards.
AACCCTGTGGCCTGGCCGCATGACATCGGTGGATTCTGGAACTCTGTGGCCTGGGAACCTGCGAACGGTTTGACTCTGGTACCCTGTGGCCTGGGAACATGTCTGAGGTTTGATGGTGGAAACCTGTGGCCTGGCAACATGACTGAGGATTGATTCTGGAAGACTGTGGCCAGGGAACATGATATCTGGTTGATTCTGGAAACCTGTGTCCTGGGAACAAGACTGAAGTTTGATTCTGGAACCCTGGGCCTGGGAACATGACTGAGGTTTGTTTCTGGAAGCCTGTTCCCTGGGAACATGACTGCGGTTTGATTCTGGACACCTGTGTCCTGGGAACAAGACTGAGGTTTGATTCTGCAACCCTGTGGCTTGGGAACATGACTGAGGTTTGTTTCTGGAAGCCTGTTCCCTGGGAACATGACTGCGGTTTGATTCTGGACACCTGTGTCCTGGGAACAAGACTGAGGTTTGATTCTGCAACCCTGTGGCTTGGGAACATGACTGAGGTTTGTTTCTGGAAGCCTGTTCTCTGGGAACATGACTGAGGTTTGATTCTGGACACCTGTGTCCTGGGAACATGACTGAGGTTTGATTGTTGAAACCTGTGGCCTTCGAACATGACTCAGGTTGATTCTGGAACCATGTGTCCTGGGAATATGACTGAGGTTTGATTCTGGAAACCTTTGGCCTGGGAAAATGACTGAGGTTTCATTGTGGAAACATGTGGCCTGGGATCATGACAGGTTTGATGGTGGAACACTCTGGCCTGGCAAAATGACTGAGGCTTGATTCTGGAGCCCTGTTTACTGGGAACATGACTGAGGTTTGATGGCAGAAACCTGTGGACTGGCAACATGACTGAGGTTTGATTTGGAACCCTGTGCACGGGGACCATGCCTGAGGCCTGATACTGGAACCCCGTGGCATGGGAACATGACATTGGTTTGATTCTGGAGCCCTGTTTACTGGGAACATGACTGAGGTTTCATGGTTGAATCCTGTGGCCTGGCAACATGATTGAGGTTTGATAGTGGAACCCTCAGGCTTGGGAACATGAGTGAGGCTTGATGGTGGAACACTGTGGCCTGGCAATATGCCTGAGGTTTGATGGTGGAACCCTGTGGCTTGGCAAGATGACTTAGGTTAGATTGTGGAACACTCTGACCTGGGAACATGACTGAGGCTTGATGGTGGAACCGTGGCCTGGCAACAGGACTGAGGTTTGATTGTGGAACCCTCTGGCCTGGGAATATGACTGAGGTTTAATTGTGGAACCCTGTGGCCTGGGAACATGACTGGGATTTGATTTCTGAAACCTGTGTCCAGGGAACATGACTGAGGTTTTATTCTGGAACCCTGTGTCCTGGGAACACGACTGAGGTTTGATTCTGTAACCATGTGGCCTGGGAATATGACTGAGGTTTGATTCTGGAAACCATTGGCCTGGGAACATGACTGATGTAAGAATGTGGAATCCTGTGGCCTGGGAACATGACATCGGTTTGGATTCTGGTACCCTGTTGCCTGGGAACATGAAATCGGTTTGATTCTGTAAACCTGAGGTCTGGGAATATGACTGAGGTTTGATTGTGGTACCCTATGGCCTGGCAACATGACTGAGGTTTGATTCTGGATGCCTGTGGCCTGGGAACATGACTGAGGCATGATTCTGGAAACCTGTGGCCTGGGAACATGACATCTGTTTAGATTGTGGAATACTGTGCCCCGGGAACCTGACTGAGCCTTTGTTCTGGAACCCTGTGGACTGGGAACATGACTGAGGTTTTATTCTGGAACCCTGTAGCCTGGGACCATAACTGAGGATTGATTCTGGAACCCTGTGGCCTGGGCACATGACAACGGTGGATTCTGGAACCCTGTGGACTAGGGACATGACTGAGGTTTTATTCTGAAACCTTGTAACCTGGGAACATAACTGAGGATTGATTCTGGAACCCTGTGGCCTGGGAACATGACATGGGTGGATTCAGGAACCCTGAGGCCTGGGAACATGACATCTGTTTAGATTGTGGAATACTGTGCCCTGGGAACGTGACTGAGCCTTGGTTCTGGAACCCTGTGGACTGGGAACATGACTGACGTTTTATTCTGGAACCCTGTAGCCTGGGAACATAACTGAGGATTGATTCTGGAACCCTGTGGCCTGGGAACATGACTGGGATTTGATTTCTGAAACCTGTGTCCAGGGAAAATGACTGAGGTTTTATTCTGGAACCCTGTGTCCTGGGAACACGACTGAGGTTTGATTCTGGAACCATGTGGCCTGGGAATATGACTTAGGTTTGATTCTGGAAACCATTGGCCTGGGAACATGACTGATGTTAGAGTGTGGAATCCTGTGCCCTGGGAACATGACATCGGTTTGGATTCTGGTACCCTGTTGCCTGGAAACATGAAATCGGTTTGATTCTGGAAACCTTAGGCCTGGGAATATGACTGAGGTTTGATGGTGGTACCCTATGGCCTGGCAACATGACTGAGGTTTGATTCTGGATCCCTGTGGCCTGGGAACATGGCATCTGTTTAGATTGTGGAATACTGTGCCCCGGGAACCTGACTGAGCCTTGGTTCTGGACCCCTGTGGACTGGGAACATGACTGAGGTTTTATTCTGGAACCCTGTGTCCTGTTAACATGACATGGGTGGATTCTGGAACCCTGAGGCCTGGGAACATGAAATCTGTTTAGATTGTGGAATACTGTGGCCTGGGAACTTGACTGAGCCTTGGTTCTGGAAACCTGTGGACTGGGAATATGACTGAGGTTTTATTCTGGAGCCGTGTAGCCTGGGAACATAACTGAGGATTCACTTTGGAACCCTGTGGCCCAGGAACATGACATGGGTGGATTCTGGAACCCTGAGGCCTTGGAACATGACATCTGTTTAGATTGTGGAATACTGTGGCCCGGGAACCTGACTGAGCCTTGGTTCTGGAACCCTGTGGACTGGGAACATGACTGAGGTTTTATTCTGGAACCCTGTAGCCTGGGAACATAACTGAGGATTCATTCTGGAAGCCTGTGGCCTGGGAACATGACATCGGTGGATTCTTGAATACTGTGGCCTGGGAACCTGCGAACGGTTTGACTCTGGAACCCTGTGGCCTGGGAACACGAAATCGGTTTGATTCCGGAAATCTGAGGCCTGGCAACATGACTGAGGTTTGATTCTGGATCTCTGTGGCCTGGGAAAATGACTGAGGCGTGATTCTGAAGACCTGTGGCCTGGAAACATGACATCTGTTTAGATTGTGGAATACTTTGGCCCGGGAACCTGACTGAGCCTTGGTTCTGGAACACTGTGCACTAGGAACATGACTGAGGTTTTATTCTGGAACCCTGTAGCCTGGGAACATAACTGAGGATTGATTCTGGAACCCTGTGGCCTGGGAACATAACATGGGTGGATTCTGGAACCCTGAGGCCTGGGAACAAGACATCTGTTTAGCTTGTGGAATACTGTGACCCGGGAACCTGACTGAGCCTTGGTTCTGGAACCCTATGTACTGGGAATATGACTGAGCTTTTATTCTGGAACCCTGTAGCCTGGGAACATAACTGAGGATTGATTCTGGAACCCTGTGGCCTGGGAACATGACAAGGGTGGATTCTGGAACCCTGAGGCCTGGGAACATGACATCTGTTTAGATTGTGGAATACTGTGCCCCGGGTACCTGACTGAGTCTTGGTTCTGGAACCCTGTTGACTGGGAACATGACTGAGGTTTTATTCTGGAACCCTGTAGCCTGGGACCATAACTGAGGATTGATTCTGGAACCCTGTGGCCTGGGAACATGACATGGGTGGATTCTGGAACCCTGAGGCCTGGGAACAAGACATCTGTTTAGATTGTGGAATACTGTGCCCCGGGTACCTGACTGAGCCTTGGTTCTGGAACCCTGTGGACTGGGAACATGGCTGAGGTTTTATTCCGGAACCCTGTAGCCTGCAAACATAACTGAGGATTGATTCTGGAACCCTGTGGCCTGGCAGCATGACATCTGTGGATTCTGGAACTCTGTGTCCTGGGAACCTGCGAACGGTTTGACTCTGGTACCCTGTGGCCTGGGAACATGTCTGAGGTTTGATGGTGGAAACCTGTGGCCTGGTAACATGACTGAGGATAGACTCTGGAAGACTGTGGCCAGGGAACATGATCTCGGGTTGATTCTGGAAACCTGTGTCCTGGGAACAAGTCTGAGGTTTGATTCTGGAACCCTGATGCCTGGGAACTTTACTGAGGTTTGTTTCTGGAAGCCTGTTCCCTGGGAACATGACTGCGGTTTGATTCTGGACACCTGTGTCCTGGGAACAAGACTGAGGTTTGATTCTGCAACCCTGTGGCTTGGGAACATGACTGAGGTTTGTTTCTGGAAGCCTGTTTTCTGGGAACATGACTGAGGTTTGATTCTGGACACCTGTGTCCTGGGAACATGACTGAGGTTTGATTGTTGAAACCTGTGGCCTTCGAACATGACTCAGGTTGATTCTGGAACCATGTGTCCTGGGAATATGACTGAGGTTTGATTCTGGAAACCTTTGTCCTTGGAAAATGACTGAGGTTTCAATGTGGAAACATGTGGCCTGGGATCATGACTGAGGTTTGATGGTGGAACACTCTGGCCTGGCAAAATGACTGAGGCTTGATTCTGGAGCCCTGTTTACTGGGAACATGACTAAGGTTTGATGGCAGAAACCTGAGGACTGGCAACATGACTGAGGTTTGATTTGGAACCCGTGCACGGGGACCATGACTGAGGCCTGATACTGGAACCCCGTGGCATGGGAACATGACATTGGTTTGATTCTGGAGCCCTGTTTACTGGGAACATGACTGAGGTTTCATGGTTGAATCCTGTGGCCTGGCAACATGATTGAGGTTTGATAGTGGAACCCTCAGGCTTGGGAACATGAGTGAGGCTTGATGGTGGAACCCTGTGGCCTGGCAATATGCCCGAGGTTTGATGGTGGAACCCTGTGGCTTGGCAAGATGACTTAGGTTTGATTGTGGAACACTCTGGCCTGGGAACATGACTGAGGCTTGATGGTGGAACCGTGGCCTGGCAACAGGACTGAGGTTTGATTGTGGAACCCTCTGGCCCTGGAATATGACTGAGGTTTAATTGTGGAACCCTGTGGCCTGGGAACATGATTGGGATTTGATTTCTGAAACCTGTGTCCAGGGAACATGACTGAGGTTTTATTCTGGAACCCTGTGTCCTGGGAACACGACTGAGGTTTGATTCTGTAACCATGTGGCCTGGGAATATGACTGAGGTTTGATTCTGGAAACCATTGGCCTGGGAACATGACTGATGTTAGAATGTGGAATCCTGTGGCCTGGGAACATGACATCGGTTTGGATTCTGGTACCCTGTTGCCTGGGAACATTAAATCGGTTTGATTCTGTAAACCTGAGGTCTGGGAATATGACTGAGGTTTGATTGTGGTACCCTATGGCCTGGCAACATGACTGAGGTTTGATTCTGGATTCCTGTGGCCTGGGAACATGACTGAGGCATGATTCTGGAAACCTGTGGCCTGGGAACATGACATCTGTTTAGATTGTGGAATACTGTGCCCCGGGAACCTGACTGAGCCTTGGTTCTGGAACCCTGTGGACTGGGAACATGACATCGGTTTGGATTCTGGTACCCTGTTGCCTGGGAACATGACATCGGTTTGGATTCTGGTACCCTGTTGCCTGGGAACATGAAATCGGTTTGATTCTGTAAACCTGAGGTGTGGGAATATGACTGAGGTTTGATTGTGGTACCCTATGGCCTGGCAACATGACTGAGGTTTGATTCTGGATTCCTGTGGCCTGGGAACATGACTGAGACATGATTCTGGAAACCTGTGGCCTGGGAACATGACATCTGTTTAGATTGTGGAATACTGTGCCCCGGGAACCTGACTGAGCCTTGGTTCTGGAACCCTGTGGACTGGGAACATGACTGAGGTTTTATTCTGGAACCCTGTAGCCTGGGACCATAACTGAGGATTGATTCTGGAACCCTGTGGCCTGGGCACATGACAACGGTGGATTCTGGAACCCTGTGGACTAGGAACATGACTGAGGTTTTATTCTGGAACCTTGTAGCCTGGGAACATAACTGAGGATTGATTCTGGAACCCTGTGGCCTGGGAACATGACATGGGTGGATTCTGGAACCCTGAGGCCTGGGAACATGACATCTGTTTAGATTGTGGAATACTGTGCCCTGGGAACGTGACTGAGCCTTGGTTCTGGAACCCTGTGGACTGGGAACATGACTGATGTTTTATTCTGGAACCCTGTAGCCTGGGAACATAACTGAGGATTGATTCTGGAACCCTGTGGCCTGGGAACATGACTGGGATTTGATTTCTGAAACCTGTGTCCAGGGAAAATGACTGAGGTTTTATTCTGGAACCCTGTGTCCTGGGAACACGACTGAGGTTTGATTCTGGAACCATGTGGCCTGGGAATATGACTTAGGTTTGATTCTGGAAACCATTGGCCTGGGAACATGACTGATGTTAGAGTGTGGAATCCTGTGCCCTGGGAACATGACATCGGTTTGGATTCTGGTACCCTGTTGCCTGGAAACATGAAATCGCTTTGATTCTGGAAACCTTAGGCCTGGGAATATGACTGAGGTTTGATGGTGGTACCCTATGGCCTGGCAACATGACTGAGGTTTGATTCTGGATCCCTGTGGCCTGGGAACATGACATCTGTTTAGATTGTGGAATACTGTGCCCCGGGAACCTGACTGAGCCTTGGTTCTGGACCCCTGTGGACTGGGAACATGACTGAGGTTTTATTCTGGAACTCTGTGTCCTGTTAACATGACATGGGTGGATTCTGGAAACCTGATGCCTGGGAACATGAAATCTGTTTAGATTGTGGTATACTGTGGCCTGGGAACTTGACTGAGCCTTGGTTCTGGAAACCTGTGGACTGGGAATATGACTGAGGTTTTATTCTGGAGCTGTGTAGCCTGGGAACATAACTGAGGATTCACTTTGGAACCCTGTGGCCCAGGAACATGACATGGGTGGATTCTGGAAACCTGAGGCCTTGGAACATGACATCTGTTTAGATTGTGGAATACTGTGGCCCGGGAACCTGACTGAGCCTTGGTTCTGGAACCCTGTGGACTGGGAACATGACTGAGGTTTTATTCTGGAACCCTGTAGCCTGGGAACAAAACTGAGGATTGATTCTGGAAGCCTGTGGCCTGGGAACATGACATCGGTGGATTCTGGAACACTGTGGCCTGGGAACCTGCGAACGGTTTGACTCTGGAACCCTGTGGCCTGGGAACACGAAATCGGTTTGATTCCGGAAATCTGAGGCCTGGCAACATGACTGAGGTTTGGTTCTGGATCTCTGTGGCCTGGGAAAATGACTGAGGCGTGATTCTGAAGACCTGTGGCCTGGAAACATGACATCTGTTTAGATTGTGGAATACTTTGGCCCGGGAACCTGACTGAGCCTTGGTTCTGGAACACTGTGCACTAGGAACATGACTGAGGTTTTATTCTGGAACCCTTTAGCCTGGGAACATAACTGAGGATTGATTCTGGAACCCTGTGGCCTGGGAACATAACATGGGTGGATTCTGGAACCCTGAGGCCTGGGAACAAGACATCTGTTTAGATTGTGGAATACTGTGACCCGGGAACCTGACTGAGCCTTGGTTCTGGAACCCTATGTACTGGGAATATGACTGAGGTTTTATTCTGGAACCCTGTAGCCTGGGAACATAACTGAGGATTGATTCTGGAAACCTGTGGCCTGGGAACATGACATGGGTGGATTCTGGAACCCTGAGGCCTGGGAACATGACATCTGTTTAGATTGTGGAATACTGTGCCCCGGGTACCTGACTGAGCCTTGATTCTGGAACCCTGTGGACTGGGAACATGACTGAGGTTTTATTCCGGAACCCTGTAGCCTGCGAACATAACTGAGGATTGATTCTGGAACCCTGTGGCCTGGCCGCATGACATCGGTGGATTCTGGAACTCTGTGGCCTGGGAACCTGCGAACGGTTTGACTCTGGTACCCTGTGGCCTGGGAACATGTCTGAGGTTTGATGGTGGAAACCTGTGGCCTGGCAACATGACTGAGGATTGATTCTGGAAGACTGTGGCCAGGGAACATGATATCTGGTTGATTCTGGAAACCTGTGTCCTGGGAACAAGACTGAAGTTTGATTCTGGAAGCCTGTGGCCTGGGAACATGACTGAGGTTTGTTTCTGGAAGCCTGTTCCCTGGGAACATGACTGCGGTTTGATTCTGGACACCTGTGTCCTGGGAACAAGACTGAGGTTTGATTCTGCAACCCTGTGGCTTGGGAACATGACTGAGGTTTGTTTCTGGAAGCCTGTTCTCTGGGAACATGACTGAGGTTTGATTCTGGACACCTGTGTCCTGGGAACATGACTGAGGTTTGATTGTTGAAACCTGTGGCCTTCGAACATGACTCAGGTTGATTCTGGAACCATGTGTCCTGGGAATATGACTGAGGTTTGATTCTGGAAACCTTTGTCCTGGGAAAATGACTGAGGTTTCATTGTGGAAACATGTGGCCTGGGATCATGACTGAGGTTTGATGGTGGAACACTCTGGCCTAGCAAAATGACTGAGGCTTGATTCTGGAGCCCTGTTTACTGGGAACATGACTGAGGTTTGATGGCAGAAACCTGTGGACTGGCAACATGTCTGAGGTTTGATTTGGAACCCTGTGCACGGGGACCATGACTGAGGCCTGATACTGGAACCCCGTGGCATGGGAACATGACATTGGTTTGATTCTGGAGCCCTGTTTACTGGGAACATGACTGAGGTTTCATGGTTGAATCCTGTGGCCTGGCCACATGATTGAGGTTTGATAGTGGAACCCTCAGGCTTGGGAACATGAGTGAGGCTTGATGGTGGAACACTGTGGCCTGGCAATATGCCTGAGGTTTGATGGTGGAACCCTGTGGCTTGGCAAGATGACTTAGGTTAGATTGTGGAACACTCTGACCTGGGAACATGACTGAGGCTTGATGGTGGAACCGTGGCCTGGCAACAGGACTGAGGTTTGATTGTGGAACCCTCTGGCCTGGGAATATGACTGAGGTTTAATTGTGGAACCCTGTGGCCTGGGAACATGACTGGGATTTGATTTCTGAAACCTGTGTCCAGGGAACATGACTGAGGTTTTATTCTGGAACCCTGTGTCCTGGGAACACGACTGAGGTTTGATTCTGGAACCATGTGGCCTGGGAATATGACTGAGGTTTGATTCTGGAAACCATTGGCCTGGGAACATGACTGATGTTAGAGTGTGGAATCCTGTGGCCTGGGAACATGACATCGGTTTGGATTCTGGTACCCTGTTGCCTGGGAACATGAAATCGGTTTGATTCTGTAAACCTGAGGTCTGGGAATATGACTGAGGTTTGATTGTGGTACCCTATGGCCTGGCAACATGACTGAGGTTTGATTCTGGATGCCTGTGGCCTGGGAACATGACTGAGGCATGATTCTGGAAACCTGTGGCCTGGGAACATGACATCTGTTTAGATTGTGGAATACTGTGCCCCGGGAACCTGACTGAGCCTTGGTTCTGGAGCCCTGTGGACTGGGAACATGACTGAGGTTTTATTCTGGAACCCTGTAGCCTGGGACCATAACTGAGGATTGATTCTGGAACCCTGTGGCCTGGGCACATGACAACGGTGGATCCTGGAACCCTGTGGACTAGGAACATGACTGAGGTTTTATTCTGGAACCTTGTAGCCTGGGAACATAACTGAGGATTGATTCTGGAACCCTGTGGCCTGGGAACATGACATGGGTGGATTCTGGAACCCTGAGGCCTGGTAACATGACATCTGTTTAGATTGTGGAATACTGTGCCCTGGGAACGTGACTGAGCCTTGGTTCTGGAACCCTGTGGACTGGGAACATGACTGACGTTTTATTCTGGAACCCTGTAGCCTGCGAACATAACTGAGGATTCATTCTGGAACCCTGTGGCCTGGCAGCATGACATCTGTGGATTCTGAATCTCTGTGGCCTGGGAACCTGCGAACGGTTTGACTCTGGTACCCTGTGGCCTGGGAACATGTCTGAGGTTTGATGGTGGAAACCTGTGGCCTGGTATCATGACTGAGGATAGACTCTGGAAGACTGTGGCCAGGGAACATGATATCGGGTTGATTCTGGAAACCTGTGTCCTGGGAACAAGACTGAGGTTTGATTCTGGAAACCTGATGCCTGGGAACTTGAGTGAGGTTTGTTTCTGGAAGCCTCTTCCCTGGGAACATGACTGCGGTTTGATTCTGGACACCTGTGTCCTGGGAACAACACTGAGGTTTGATTCTGCAACCCTGTGGCTTGGGAACATGACTGAGGTATGTTTCTGGAAGCCTGTTCTCTGGGAACATGACTGAGGTTTGATTCTGGACACCTGTGTCCTGGGAACATGACTGAGGTTTGATTGTTGAAACCTGTGGCCTTCGAACATGACTCAGGTTGATTCTGGAACCATGTGTCCTGGGAATATGACTGAGGTTTGATTCTGGAAACCTTTGTCCTGGGAAAATGACTGAGGTTTCAATGTGGAAACATGTGGCCTGGGATCATTACTGAGGTTTGATGGTGGAACACTCTGGCCTGGCAAAATGACTGAGGCTTGATTCTGGAGCCCTCTTTACTGGGAACATTCCTGAGGTTTGATGGCAGAAACCTGAGGACTGGCAACATGACTGAGGTTTGATTTGGAACCCGTGCACGGGGACCATGACTGAGGCCTGATACTGGAACCCCGTGGCATGGGAACATGACATTGGTTTGATTCTGGAGCCCTGTTTACTGGGAACATGACTGAGGTTTCATGGTTGAATCCTGTGGCCTGGCAACATGATTGAGGTTTGATAGTGGAACCCTCAGGCTTGGGAACATGAGTGAGGCTTGATGGTGGAACCCTGTGGCCTGGCAATATGCCTGAGGTTTGATGGTGGAACCCTGTGGCTTGGCAAGATGACTTAGGTTTGATTGTGGAACACTCTGGCCTGGGAACATGACTGAGGCTTGATGGTGGAACCGTGGCCTGGCAACAGGACTGAGGTTTGATTGTGGAACCCTCTGGCCCTGGAATATGACTGAGGTTTAATTGTGGAACCCTGTGGCCTGGGAACATGATTGGGATTTGATTTCTGAAACCTGTGTCCAGGGAACATGACTGAGGTTTTATTCTGGAACCCTGTGTCCTGGGAACACGACTGAGGTTTGATTCTGTAACCATGTGGCCTGGGAATATGACTGAGGTTTGATTCTGGAAACCATTGGCCTGGGAACATGACTGATGTTAGAATGTGGAATCCTGTGGCCTGGGAACATGACATCGGTTTGGATTCTGGTACCCTGTTGCCTGGGAACATTAAATCGGTTTGATTCTGTAAACCTGAGGTCTGGGAATATGACTGAGGTTTGATTGTGGTACCCTATGGCCTGGCAACATGACTGAGGTTTGATTCTGGATTCCTGTGGCCTGGGAACATGACTGAGGCATGATTCTGGAAACCTGTGGCCTGGGAACATGACATCTGTTTAGATTGTGGAATACTGTGCCCCGGGAACCTGACTGAGCCTTGGTTCTGGAACCCTGTGGACTGGGAACATGACATCGGTTTGGATTCTGGTACCCTGTTGCCTGGGAACATGACATCGGTTTGGATTCTGGTACCCTGTTGCCTGGGAACATGAAATCGGTTTGATTCTGTAAACCTGAGGTGTGGGAATATGACTGAGGTTTGATTGTGGTACCCTATGGCCTGGCAACATGACTGAGGTTTGATTCTGGATTCCTGTGGCCTGGGAACATGACTGAGACATGATTCTGGAAACCTGTGGCCTGGGAACATGACATCTGTTTAGATTGTGGAATACTGTGCCCCGGGAACCTGACTGAGCCTTGGTTCTGGAACCCTGTGGACTGGGAACATGACTGAGGTTTTATTCTGGAACCCTGTAGCCTGGGACCATAACTGAGGATTGATTCTGGAACCCTGTGGCCTGGGCACATGACAACGGTGGATTCTGGAACCCTGTGGACTAGGAACATGACTGAGGTTTTATTCTGGAACCTTGTAGCCTGGGAACATAACTGAGGATTGATTCTGGAACCCTGTGGCCTGGGAACATGACATGGGTGGATTCTGGAACCCTGAGGCCTGGGAACATGACATCTGTTTAGATTGTGGAATACTGTGCCCTGGGAACGTGACTGAGCCTTGGTTCTGGAACCCTGTGGACTGGGAACATGACTGATGTTTTATTCTGGAACCCTGTAGCCTGGGAACATAACTGAGGATTGATTCTGGAACCCTGTGGCCTGGGAACATGACTGGGATTTGATTTCTGAAACCTGTGTCCAGGGAAAATGACTGAGGTTTTATTCTGGAACCCTGTGTCCTGGGAACACGACTGAGGTTTGATTCTGGAACCATGTGGCCTGGGAATATGACTTAGGTTTGATTCTGGAAACCATTGGCCTGGGAACATGACTGATGTTAGAGTGTGGAATCCTGTGCCCTGGGAACATGACATCGGTTTGGATTCTGGTACCCTGTTGCCTGGAAACATGAAATCGCTTTGATTCTGGAAACCTTAGGCCTGGGAATATGACTGAGGTTTGATGGTGGTACCCTATGGCCTGGCAACATGACTGAGGTTTGATTCTGGATCCCTGTGGCCTGGGAACATGACATCTGTTTAGATTGTGGAATACTGTGCCCCGGGAACCTGACTGAGCCTTGGTTCTGGACCCCTGTGGACTGGGAACATGACTGAGGTTTTATTCTGGAACTCTGTGTCCTGTTAACATGACATGGGTGGATTCTGGAAACCTGAGGCCTGGGAACATGAAATCTGTTTAGATTGTGGTATACTGTGGCCTGGGAACTTGACTGAGCCTTGGTTCTGGAAACCTGTGGACTGGGAATATGACTGAGGTTTTATTCTGGAGCTGTGTAGCCTGGGAACATAACTGAGGATTCACTTTGGAACCCTGTGGCCCAGGAACATGACATGGGTGGATTCTGGAAACCTGAGGCCTTGGAACATGACATCTGTTTAGATTGTGGAATACTGTGGCCCGGGAACCTGACTGAGCCTTGGTTCTGGAACCCTGTGGACTGGGAACATGACTGAGGTTTTATTCTGGAACCCTGTAGCCTGGGAAAAAAACTGAGGATTGATTCTGGAAGCCTGTGGCCTGGGAACATGACATCGGTGGATTCTGGAACACTGTGGCCTGGGAACCTGCGAACGGTTTGACTCTGGAACCCTGTGGCCTGGGAACACGAAATCGGTTTGATTCCGGAAATCTGAGGCCTGGCAACATGACTGAGGTTTGGTTCTGGATCTCTGTGGCCTGGGAAAATGACTGAGGCGTGATTCTGAAGACCTGTGGCCTGGAAACATGACATCTGTTTAGATTGTGGAATACTTTGGCCCGGGAACCTGACTGAGCCTTGGTTCTGGAACACTGTGCACTAGGAACATGACTGAGGTTTTATTCTGGAACCCTTTAGCCTGGGAACATAACTGAGGATTGATTCTGGAACCCTGTGGCCTGGGAACATAACATGGGTGGATTCTGGAACCCTGAGGCCTGGGAACAAGACATCTGTTTAGATTGTGGAATACTGTGACCCGGGAACCTGACTGAGCCTTGGTTCTGGAACCCTATGTACTGGGAATATGACTGAGGTTTTATTCTGGAACCCTGTAGCCTGGGAACATAACTGAGGATTGATTCTGGAAACCTGTGGCCTGGGAACATGACATGGGTGGATTCTGGAACCCTGAGGCCTGGGAACATGACATCTGTTTAGATTGTGGAATACTGTGCCCCGGGTACCTGACTGAGCCTTGATTCTGGAACCCTGTGGACTGGGAACATGACTGAGGTTTTATTCCGGAACCCTGTAGCCTGCGAACATAACTGAGGATTGATTCTGGAACCCTGTGGCCTGGCCGCATGACATCGGTGGATTCTGGAACTCTGTGGCCTGGGAACCTGCGAACGGTTTGACTCTGGTACCCTGTGGCCTGGGAACATGTCTGAGGTTTGATGGTGGAAACCTGTGGCCTGGCAACATGACTGAGGATTGATTCTGGAAGACTGTGGCCAGGGAACATGATATCTGGTTGATTCTGGAAACCTGTGTCCTGGGAACAAGACTGAAGTTTGATTCTGGAAGCCTGTGGCCTGGGAACATGACTGAGGTTTGTTTCTGGAAGCCTGTTCCCTGGGAACATGACTGCGGTTTGATTCTGGACACCTGTGTCCTGGGAACAAGACTGAGGTTTGATTCTGCAACCCTGTGGCTTGGGAACATGACTGAGGTTTGTTTCTGGAAGCCTGTTCTCTGGGAACATGACTGAGGTTTGATTCTGGACACCTGTGTCCTGGGAACATGACTGAGGTTTGATTGTTGAAACCTGTGGCCTTCGAACATGACTCAGGTTGATTCTGGAACCATGTGTCCTGGGAATATGACTGAGGTTTGATTCTGGAAACCTTTGTCCTGGGAAAATGACTGAGGTTTCATTGTGGAAACATGTGGCCTGGGATCATGACTGAGGTTTGATGGTGGAACACTCTGGCCTAGCAAAATGACTGAGGCTTGATTCTGGAGCCCTGTTTACTGGGAACATGACTGAGGTTTGATGGCAGAAACCTGTGGACTGGCAACATGTCTGAGGTTTGATTTGGAACCCTGTGCACGGGGACCATGACTGAGGCCTGATACTGGAACCCCGTGGCATGGGAACATGACATTGGTTTGATTCTGGAGCCCTGTTTACTGGGAACATGACTGAGGTTTCATGGTTGAATCCTGTGGCCTGGCCACATGATTGAGGTTTGATAGTGGAACCCTCAGGCTTGGGAACATGAGTGAGGCTTGATGGTGGAACACTGTGGCCTGGCAATATGCCTGAGGTTTGATGGTGGAACCCTGTGGCTTGGCAAGATGACTTAGGTTAGATTGTGGAACACTCTGACCTGGGAACATGACTGAGGCTTGATGGTGGAACCGTGGCCTGGCAACAGGACTGAGGTTTGATTGTGGAACCCTCTGGCCTGGGAATATGACTGAGGTTTAATTGTGGAACCCTGTGGCCTGGGAACATGACTGGGATTTGATTTCTGAAACCTGTGTCCAGGGAACATGACTGAGGTTTTATTCTGGAACCCTGTGTCCTGGGAACACGACTGAGGTTTGATTCTGGAACCATGTGGCCTGGGAATATGACTGAGGTTTGATTCTGGAAACCATTGTCCTGGGAACATGACTGATGTTAGAGTGTGGAATCCTGTGGCCTGGGAACATGACATCGGTTTGGATTCTGGTACCCTGTTGCCTGGGAACATGAAATCGGTTTGATTCTGTAAACCTGAGGTCTGGGAATATGACTGAGGTTTGATTGTGGTACCCTATGGCCTGGCAACATGACTGAGGTTTGATTCTGGATGCCTGTGGCCTGGGAACATGACTGAGGCATGATTCTGGAAACCTGTGGCCTGGGAACATGACATCTGTTTAGATTGTGGAATACTGTGCCCCGGGAACCTGACTGAGCCTTGGTTCTGGAGCCCTGTGGACTGGGAACATGACTGAGGTTTTATTCTGGAACCCTGTAGCCTGGGACCATAACTGAGGATTGATTCTGGAACCCTGTGGCCTGGGCACATGACAACGGTGGATCCTGGAACCCTGTGGACTAGGAACATGACTGAGGTTTTATTCTGGAACCTTGTAGCCTGGGAACATAACTGAGGATTGATTCTGGAACCCTGTGGCCTGGGAACATGACATGGGTGGATTCTGGAACCCTGAGGCCTGGTAACATGACATCTGTTTAGATTGTGGAATACTGTGCCCTGGGAACGTGACTGAGCCTTGGTTCTGGAACCCTGTGGACTGGGAACATGACTGACGTTTTATTCTGGAACCCTGTAGCCTGCGAACATAACTGAGGATTCATTCTGGAACCCTGTGGCCTGGCAGCATGACATCTGTGGATTCTGAATCTCTGTGGCCTGGGAACCTGCGAACGGTTTGACTCTGGTACCCTGTGGCCTGGGAACATGTCTGAGGTTTGATGGTGGAAACCTGTGGCCTGGTATCATGACTGAGGATAGACTCTGGAAGACTGTGGCCAGGGAACATGATATCGGGTTGATTCTGGAAACCTGTGTCCTGGGAACAAGACTGAGGTTTGATTCTGGAAACCTGATGCCTGGGAACTTGAGTGAGGTTTGTTTCTGGAAGCCTCTTCCCTGGGAACATGACTGCGGTTTGATTCTGGACACCTGTGTCCTGGGAACAACACTGAGGTTTGATTCTGCAACCCTGTGGCTTGGGAACATGACTGAGGTATGTTTCTGGAAGCCTGTTCTCTGGGAACATGACTGAGGTTTGATTCTGGACACCTGTGTCCTGGGAACATGACTGAGGTTTGATTGTTGAAACCTGTGGCCTTCGAACATGACTCAGGTTGATTCTGGAACCATGTGTCCTGGGAATATGACTGAGGTTTGATTCTGGAAACCTTTGTCCTGGGAAAATGACTGAGGTTTCAATGTGGAAACATGTGGCCTGGGATCATTACTGAGGTTTGATGGTGGAACACTCTGGCCTGGCAAAATGACTGAGGCTTGATTCTGGAGCCCTCTTTACTGGGAACATTCCTGAGGTTTGATGGCAGAAACCTGTGGACTGGCAACATGACTGAGGTTTGATTTGGAACCCTGTGCACGGGGACCATGACTGAGGCCTGATACTGGAACCCCGTGGCATGGGAACATGACATTGGTTTGATTCTGGAGCCCTGTTTACTGGGAACATGACTGAGGTTTCATGGTTGAATCCTGTGGCCTGGCAACATGATTGAGGTTTGATAGTGGAACCCTCAGGCTAGGGAACATGAGTGAGGCTTGATGGTGGAACACTGTGGCCTGGCAATATGCCTGAGGTTTGATGGTGGAAACCTGTGGCTTGGCAAGATGACTTAGGTTAGATTGTGGAACACTCTGACCTGGGAACATGACTGAGGCTTGATGGTGGAACCGTGGCCTGGCAACAGGACTGAGGTTTGATTGTGGAACCCTCTGGCCTGGGAATATGACTGAGGTTTAATTGTGGAACCCTGTGGCCTGGGAACATGACTGGGATTTGATTTCTGAAACCTGTGTCCAGGGAACATGACTGAGGTTTTATTCTGGAACCCTGTGTCCTGGGAACACGACTGAGGTTTGATTCTGTAACCATGTGGCCTGGGAATATGACTGAGGTTTGATTCTGGAAACCATTGGCCTGGGAACATGACTGATGTTAGAGTGTGGAATCCTGTGGCCTGGGAACATGACATCGGTTTGGATTCTGGTACCCTGTTGCCTGGGAACATGAAATCGGTTTGATTCTGTAAACCTGAGGTCTGGGAATATGACTGAGGTTTGATTGTGGTACCCTATGGCCTGGCAACATGACTGAGGTTTGATTCTGGATGCCTGTGGCCTGGGAACATGACTGAGGCATGATTCTGGAAACCTGTGGCCTGGGAACATGACATCTGTTTAGATTGTGGAATACTGTGCCCCGGGAACCTGACTGAGCCTTGATTCTGGAACCCTGTGGACTGGGAACATGACTGAGGTTTTATTCTGGAACCCTGTAGCCTGGGACCATAACTGAGGATTGATTCTGGAACCCTGTGGCCTGGGCACATGACAACGGTGGATTCTGGAACCCTGTGGACTAGGAACATGACTGATGTTTTATTCTGGAACCTTGTAGCCTGGGAACATAACTGAGGATTCATTCTGGAACCCTGTGGCCTGGGAACATGATATGGGTGGATTCTGGAACCCTGAGGCCTGGGAACATGACATCTGTTTAGATTGTGGAATACTGTGCCCTGGGAACGTGACTGAGCCTTCGTTCTGGAACCCTGTGGACTGGGAACATGACTGACGTTTTATTCTGGAACCCTGTAGCCTGGGAACATAACTGAGGATTGATTCTGGAACCCTGTGGCCTGGGAACATGACTGGGATTTAATTTCTGAAACCTGTGTCCAGGGAAAATGACTGAGGTTTTATTCTGGAACCCTGTGTCCTGGGAACACGACTGAGGTTTGATTCTGGAACCATGTGGCCTGGGAATATGACTTAGGTTTGATTCTGGAAACCATTGGCCTGGGAACATGACTGATGTTAGAGTGTGGAATCCTGTGCCCTGGGAACATGACATCGGTTTGGATTCTGGTACCCTGTTGCCTGGAAACATGAAATCGGTTTGATTCTGGAAACCTTAGGCCTGGGAATATGACTGAGGTTTGATGGTGGTACCCTATGGCCTGGCAACATGACTGAGGTTTGATTCTGGATCCCTGTGGCCTGGGAACATGGCATCTGTTTAGATTGTGGAATACTGTGCCCCGGGAACCTGACTGAGCCTTGGTTCTGGACCCCTGTGGACTGGGAACATGACTGAGGTTTTATTCTGGAACCCTGTGTCCTGTTAACATGACATGGGTGGATTCTGGAACCCTGAGGCCTGGGAACATGAAATCTGTTTAGATTGTGGAATACTGTGGCCTGGGAACTTGACTGAGCCTTGGTTCTGGAAACCTGTGGACTGGGAATATGACTGAGGTTTTATTCTGGAGCCGTGTAGCCTGGGAACATAACTGAGGATTCACTTTGGAACCCTGTGGCCCAGGAACATGACATGGGTGGATTCTGGAACCCTGAGGCCTTGGAACATGACATCTGTTTAGATTGTGGAATACTGTGGCCCGGGAACCTGACTGAGCCTTGGTTCTGGAACCCTGTGGACTGGGAACATGACTGAGGTTTTATTCTGGAACCCTGTAGCCTGGGAACATAACTGAGGATTCATTCTGGAAGCCTGTGGCCTGGGAACATGACATCGGTGGATTCTGGAACACTGTGGCCTGGGAACCTGCGAACGGTTTGACTCTGGAACCCTGTGGCCTGGGAACACGAAATCGGTTTGATTCCGGAAATCTGAGGCCTGGCAACATGACTGAGGTTTGATTCTGGATCTCTGTGGCCTGGGAAAATGACTGAGGCGTGATTCTGAAGACCTGTGGCCTGGAAACATGACATCTGTTTAGATTGTGGAATACTTTGGCCCGGGAACCTGACTGAGCCTTGGTTCTGGAACACTGTGCACTAGGAACATGACTGAGGTTTTATTCTGGAACCCTGTAGCCTGGGAACATAACTGAGGATTGATTCTGGAACCCTGTGGCCTGGGAACATAACATGGGTGGATTCTGGAACCCTGAGGCCTGGGAACAAGACATCTGTTTAGCTTGTGGAATACTGTGACCCGGGAACCTGACTGAGCCTTGGTTCTGGAACCCTATGTACTGGGAATATGACTGAGCTTTTATTCTGGAACCCTGTAGCCTGGGAACATAACTGAGGATTGATTCTGGAACCCTGTGGCCTGGGAACATGACAAGGGTGGATTCTGGAACCCTGAGGCCTGGGAACATGACATCTGTTTAGATTGTGGAATACTGTGCCCCGGGTACCTGACTGAGTCTTGGTTCTGGAACCCTGTGGACTGGGAACATGGCTGAGGTTTTATTCCGGAACCCTGTAGCCTGCGAACATAACTGAGGATTGATTCTGGAAACCTGTGGCCTGGCAGCATGACATCTGTGGATTCTGGAACTCTGTGGCCTGGGAACCTGCGAACGGTTTGACTCTGGTACCCTGTGGCCTGGGAACATGTCTGAGGTTTGATGGTGGAAACCTGTGGCCTGGTAACATGACTGAGGATAGACTCTGGAAGACTGTGGCCAGGGAACATGATATCGGGTTGATTCTGGAAACCTGTGTCCTGGGAACAAGACTGAGGTTTGATTCTGGAACCCTGATGCCTGGGAACTGGAGTGAGGTTTGTTTCTGGAAGCCTCTTCCCTGGGAACATGACTGCGGTTTGATTCTGGACACCTGTGTCTTGGGAACAAGACTGAGGTTTGATTCTGCAACCCTGTGGCTTGGGAACATGACTGAGGTATGTTTCTGGAAGCCTGTTCTCTGGGAACATGACTGAGGTTTGATTCTGGACACCTGTGTCCTGGGAACATGACTGAGGTTTGATTGTTGAAACCTGTGGCCTTCGAACATGACTCAGGTTGATTCTGGAACCATGTGTCCTGGGAATATGACTGAGGTTTGATTCTGGAAACCTTTGTCCTGGGAAAATGACTGAGGTTTCAATGTGGAAACATGTGGCCTGGGATCATGACTGAGGTTTGATGGTGGAACACTCTGGCCTGGCAAAATGACTGAGGCTTGATTCTGGAGCCCTGTTTACTGGGAACATTCCTGAGGTTTGATGGCAGAAACCTGTGGACTGGCAACATGACTGAGGTTTGATTTGGAACCCTGTGCACGGGGACCATGACTGAGGCCTGATACTGGAACCCCGTGGCATGGGAACATGACATTGGTTTGATTCTGGAGCCCTGTTTACTGGGAACATGACTGAGGTTTCATGGTTGAATCCTGTGGCCTGGCAACATGATTGAGGTTTGATAGTGGAACCCTCAGGCTTGGGAACATGAGTGAGGCTTGATGGTGGAACCCTGTGGCCTGTCAATATGCCTGAGGTTTGATGGTGGAACCCTGTGGCTTGGCAAGATGACTTAGGTTTGATTGTGGAACACTCTGGCCTGGGAACATGACTGAGGCTTGATGGTGGAACCGTGGCCTGGCAACAGGACTGAGGTTTGATTGTGGAACCCTCTTGCCCTGGAATATGACTGAGGTTTAATTGTGGAACCCTGTGGCCTGGGAACATGACTGGGATTTGATTTCTGAAACCTGTGTCCAGGGAACATGACTGAGGTTTTATTCTGGAACCCTGTGTCCTGGGAACACGACTGAGGTTTGATTCTGGAACCATGTGGCCTGGGAATATGACTGAGGTTTGATTCTGGAAACCATTGGCCTGGGAACATGACTGATGTTAGAGTGTGGAATCCTGTGGCCTGGGAACATGACATCGGTTTGGATTCTGGTACCCTGTTGCCTGGGAACATGAAATCGGTTTGATTCTGTAAACCTGAGGTCTGGGAATATGACTGAGGTTTGATTGTGGTACCCTATGGCCTGGCAACATGACTGAGGTTTGATTCTGGATGCCTGTGGCCTGGGAACATGACTGAGGCATGATTCTGGAAACCTGTGGCCTGGGAACATGACATCTGTTTAGATTGTGGAATACTGTGCCCCGGGAACCTGACTGAGCCTTGGTTCTGGAGCCCTGTGGACTGGGAACATGACTGAGGTTTTATTCTGGAACCCTGTAGCCTGGGACCATAACTGAGGATTGATTCTGGAACCCTGTGGCCTGGGCACATGACAACGGTGGATCCTGGAACCCTGTGGACTAGGAACATGACTGAGGTTTTATTCTGGAACCTTGTAGCCTGGGAACATAACTGAGGATTGATTCTGGAACCCTGTGGCCTGGGAACATGACATGGGTGGATTCTGGAACCCTGAGGCCTGGTAACATGACATCTGTTTAGATTGTGGAATACTGTGCCCTGGGAACGTGACTGAGCCTTGGTTCTGGAACCCTGTGGACTGGGAACATGACTGACGTTTTATTCTGGAACCCTGTAGCCTGCGAACATAACTGAGGATTCATTCTGGAACCCTGTGGCCTGGCAGCATGACATCTGTGGATTCTGAATCTCTGTGGCCTGGGAACCTGCGAACGGTTTGACTCTGGTACCCTGTGGCCTGGGAACATGTCTGAGGTTTGATGGTGGAAACCTGTGGCCTGGTATCATGACTGAGGATAGACTCTGGAAGACTGTGGCCAGGGAACATGATATCGGGTTGATTCTGGAAACCTGTGTCCTGGGAACAAGACTGAGGTTTGATTCTGGAAACCTGATGCCTGGGAACTTGAGTGAGGTTTGTTTCTGGAAGCCTCTTCCCTGGGAACATGACTGCGGTTTGATTCTGGACACCTGTGTCCTGGGAACAACACTGAGGTTTGATTCTGCAACCCTGTGGCTTGGGAACATGACTGAGGTATGTTTCTGGAAGCCTGTTCTCTGGGAACATGACTGAGGTTTGATTCTGGACACCTGTGTCCTGGGAACATGACTGAGGTTTGATTGTTGAAACCTGTGGCCTTCGAACATGACTCAGGTTGATTCTGGAACCATGTGTCCTGGGAATATGACTGAGGTTTGATTCTGGAAACCTTTGTCCTGGGAAAATGACTGAGGTTTCAATGTGGAAACATGTGGCCTGGGATCATTACTGAGGTTTGATGGTGGAACACTCTGGCCTGGCAAAATGACTGAGGCTTGATTCTGGAGCCCTCTTTACTGGGAACATTCCTGAGGTTTGATGGCAGAAACCTGTGGACTGGCAACATGACTGAGGTTTGATTTGGAACCCTGTGCACGGGGACCATGACTGAGGCCTGATACTGGAACCCCGTGGCATGGGAACATGACATTGGTTTGATTCTGGAGCCCTGTTTACTGGGAACATGACTGAGGTTTCATGGTTGAATCCTGTGGCCTGGCAACATGATTGAGGTTTGATAGTGGAACCCTCAGGCTAGGGAACATGAGTGAGGCTTGATGGTGGAACACTGTGGCCTGGCAATATGCCTGAGGTTTGATGGTGGAAACCTGTGGCTTGGCAAGATGACTTAGGTTAGATTGTGGAACACTCTGACCTGGGAACATGACTGAGGCTTGATGGTGGAACCGTGGCCTGGCAACAGGACTGAGGTTTGATTGTGGAACCCTCTGGCCTGGGAATATGACTGAGGTTTAATTGTGGAACCCTGTGGCCTGGGAACATGACTGGGATTTGATTTCTGAAACCTGTGTCCAGGGAACATGACTGAGGTTTTATTCTGGAACCCTGTGTCCTGGGAACACGACTGAGGTTTGATTCTGGAACCATGTGGCCTGGGAATATGACTGAGGTTTGATTCTGGAAACCATTGGCCTGGGAACATGACTGATGTTAGAGTGTGGAATCCTGTGGCCTGGGAACATGACATCGGTTTGGATTCTGGTACCCTGTTGCCTGGGAACATGAAATCGGTTTGATTCTGTAAACCTGAGGTCTGGGAATATGACTGAGGTTTGATTGTGGTACCCTATGGCCTGGCAACATGACTGAGGTTTGATTCTGGATGCCTGTGGCCTGGGAACATGACTGAGGCATGATTCTGGAAACCTGTGGCCTGGGAACATGACATCTGTTTAGATTGTGGAATACTGTGCCCCGGGAACCTGACTGAGCCTTGATTCTGGAACACTGTGGACTGGGAACATGACTGAGGTTTTATTCTGGAACCCTGTAGCCTGGGACCATAACTGAGGATTGATTCTGGAACCCTGTGGCCTGGGCACATGACAACGGTGGATTCTGGAACCCTGTGGACTAGGAACATGACTGATGTTTTATTCTGGAACCTTGTAGCCTGGGAACATAACTGAGGATTCATTCTGGAACCCTGTGGCCTGGGAACATGATATGGGTGGATTCTGGAACCCTGAGGCCTGGGAACATGACATCTGTTTAGATTGTGGAATACTGTGCCCTGGGAACGTGACTGAGCCTTGGTTCTGGAACCCTGTGGACTGGGAACATGACTGACGTTTTATTCTGGAACCCTGTAGCCTGGGAACATAACTGAGGATTGATTCTGGAACCCTGTGGCCTGGGAACATGACTGGGATTTAATTTCTGAAACCTGTGTCCAGGGAAAATGACTGAGGTTTTATTCTGGAACCCTGTGTCCTGGGAACACGACTGAGGTTTGATTCTGGAACCATGTGGCCTGGGAATATGACTTAGGTTTGATTCTGGAAACCATTGGCCTGGGAACATGACTGATGTTAGAGTGTGGAATCCTGTGCCCTGGGAACATGACATCGGTTTGGATTCTGGTACCCTGTTGCCTGGAAACATGAAATCGGTTTGATTCTGGAAACCTTAGGCCTGGGAATATGACTGAGGTTTGATGGTGGTACCCTATGGCCTGGCAACATGACTGAGGTTTGATTCTGGATCCCTGTGGCCTGGGAACATGGCATCTGTTTAGATTGTGGAATACTGTGCCCCGGGAACCTGACTGAGCCTTGGTTCTGGACCCCTGTGGACTGGGAACATGACTGAGGTTTTATTCTGGAACCCTGTGTCCTGTTAACATGACATGGGTGGATTCTGGAACCCTGAGGCCTGGGAACATGAAATCTGTTTAGATTGTGGAATACTGTGGCCTGGGAACTTGACTGAGCCTTGGTTCTGGAAACCTGTGGACTGGGAATATGACTGAGGTTTTATTCTGGAGCCGTGTAGCCTGGGAACATAACTGAGGATTCACTTTGGAACCCTGTGGCCCAGGAACATGACATGGGTGGATTCTGGAACCCTGAGGCCTTGGAACATGACATCTGTTTAGATTGTGGAATACTGTGGCCCGGGAACCTGACTGAGCCTTGGTTCTGGAACCCTGTGGACTGGGAACATGACTGAGGTTTTATTCTGGAACCCTGTAGCCTGGGAACATAACTGAGGATTCATTCTGGAAGCCTGTGGCCTGGGAACATGACATCGGTGGATTCTGGAACACTGTGGCCTGGGAACCTGCGAACGGTTTGACTCTGGAACCCTGTGGCCTGGGAACACGAAATCGGTTTGATTCCGGAAATCTGAGGCCTGGCAACATGACTGAGGTTTGATTCTGGATCTCTGTGGCCTGGGAAAATGACTGAGGCGTGATTCTGAAGACCTGTGGCCTGGAAACATGACATCTGTTTAGATTGTGGAATACTTTGGCCCGGGAACCTGACTGAGCCTTGGTTCTGGAACACTGTGCACTAGGAACATGACTGAGGTTTTATTCTGGAACCCTGTAGCCTGGGAACATAACTGAGGATTGATTCTGGAACCCTGTGGCCTGGGAACATAACATGGGTGGATTCTGGAACCCTGAGGCCTGGGAACAAGACATCTGTTTAGCTTGTGGAATACTGTGACCCGGGAACCTGACTGAGCCTTGGTTCTGGAACCCTATGTACTGGGAATATGACTGAGCTTTTATTCTGGAACCCTGTAGCCTGGGAACATAACTGAGGATTGATTCTGGAACCCTGTGGCCTGGGAACATGACAAGGGTGGATTCTGGAACCCTGAGGCCTGGGAACATGACATCTGTTTAGCTTGTGGAATACTGTGCCCCGGGTACCTGACTGAGTCTTGGTTCTGGAACCCTGTGGACTGGGAACATGGCTGAGGTTTTATTCCGGAACCCTGTAGCCTGCGAACATAACTGAGGATTGATTCTGGAAACCTGTGGCCTGGCAGCATGACATCTGTGGATTCTGGAACTCTGTGGCCTGGGAACCTGCGAACGGTTTGACTCTGGTACCCTGTGGCCTGGGAACATGTCTGAGGTTTGATGGTGGAAACCTGTGGCCTGGTAACATGACTGAGGATAGACTCTGGAAGACTGTGGCCAGGGAACATGATATCGGGTTGATTCTGGAAACCTGTGTCCTGGGAACAAGACTGAGGTTTGATTCTGGAACCCTGATGCCTGGGAACTGGAGTGAGGTTTGTTTCTGGAAGCCTCTTCCCTGGGAACATGACTGCGGTTTGATTCTGGACACCTGTGTCTTGGGAACAAGACTGAGGTTTGATTCTGCAACCCTGTGGCTTGGGAACATGACTGAGGTATGTTTCTGGAAGCCTGTTCTCTGGGAACATGACTGAGGTTTGATTCTGGACACCTGTGTCCTGGGAACATGACTGAGGTTTGATTGTTGAAACCTGTGGCCTTCGAACATGACTCAGGTTGATTCTGGAACCATGTGTCCTGGGAATATGACTGAGGTTTGATTCTGGAAACCTTTGTCCTGGGAAAATGACTGAGGTTTCAATGTGGAAACATGTGGCCTGGGATCATGACTGAGGTTTGATGGTGGAACACTCTGGCCTGGCAAAATGACTGAGGCTTGATTCTGGAGCCCTGTTTACTGGGAACATTCCTGAGGTTTGATGGCAGAAACCTGTGGACTGGCAACATGACTGAGGTTTGATTTGGAACCCTGTGCACGGGGACCATGACTGAGGCCTGATACTGGAACCCCGTGGCATGGGAACATGACATTGGTTTGATTCTGGAGCCCTGTTTACTGGGAACATGACTGAGGTTTCATGGTTGAATCCTGTGGCCTGGCAACATGATTGAGGTTTGATAGTGGAACCCTCAGGCTTGGGAACATGAGTGAGGCTTGATGGTGGAACCCTGTGGCCTGTCAATATGCCTGAGGTTTGATGGTGGAACCCTGTGGCTTGGCAAGATGACTTAGGTTTGATTGTGGAACACTCTGGCCTGGGAACATGACTGAGGCTTGATGGTGGAACCGTGGCCTGGCAACAGGACTGAGGTTTGATTGTGGAACCCTCTTGCCCTGGAATATGACTGAGGTTTAATTGTGGAACCCTGTGGCCTGGGAACATGACTGGGATTTGATTTCTGAAACCTGTGTCCAGGGAACATGACTGAGGTTTTATTCTGGAACCCTGTGTCCTGGGAACACGACTGAGGTTTGATTCTGTAACCATGTGGCCTGGGAATATGACTGAGTTTTGATTCTGGAAACCATTGGCCTGGGAACATGACTGATGTTAGAATGTGGAATCCTGTGGCCTGGGAACATGACATCAGTTTGGATTCTGGTACCCTGTTGCCTGGGAACATGAAATCGGTTTGATTCTGTAAACCTGAGGTCTGGGAATATGACTGAGGTTTGATTGTGGTACCCTATGGCCTGGCAACATGACTGAGGTTTGATTCTGGATTCCTGTGGCCTGGGAACATGACTGAGGCATGATTCTGGAAACCTGTGGCCTGGGAACATGACATCTGTTTAGATTGTGGAATACTGTGCCCCGGGAACCTGACTGAGCCTTGGTTCTGGAACCCTGTGGACTGGGAACATGACTGAGGTTTTATTCTGGAACCCTGTAACCTGGGACCATAACTGAGGATTGATTCTGGAACCCTGTGGCCTGGGCACATGACAACGGTGGATTCTGGAACCCTGTGGACTAGGAACATGACTGAGGTTTTATTCTGGAACCTTGTAGCCTGGGAACATAACTGAGGATTGATTCTGGAACCCTGTGGCCTGGGAACATGACATGGGTGGATTCTGGAACCCTGAGGCCTGGGAACATGACATCTGTTTAGATTGTGGAATACTGTGCCCTGGGAACGTGACTGAGCCTTGGTTCTGGAACCCTGTGGACTGGGAACATGACTGACGTTTTATTCTGGAACCCTGTAGCCTGGGAACATAACTGAGGATTGATTCTGGAACCCTGTGGCCTGGGAACATGACTGGGATTTGATTTCTGAAACCTGTGTCCAGGGAAAATGACTGAGGTTTTATTCTGGAACCCTGTGTCCTGGGAACACGACTGAGGTTTGATTGTGGAACCATGTGGCCTGGGAATATGACTTAGGTTTGATTCTGGAAACCATTGGCCTGGGAACATGACTGATGTTAGAGTGTGGAATCCTGTGCCCTGGGAACATGACATCGGTTTGGATTCTGGTACCCTGTTGCCTGGAAACATGAAATCGGTTTGATTCTGGAAACCTTAGGCCTGGGAATATGACTGAGGTTTGATGGTGGTACCCTATGGCCTGGCAACATGACTGAGGTTTGATTCTGGATCCCTGTGGCCTGGGAACATGACATCTGTTTAGATTGTGGAATACTGTGCCCCGGGAACCTGACTGAGCCTTGGTTCTGGACCCCTGTGGACTGGGAACATGACTGAGGTTTTATTCTGGAACCCTGTGTCCTGTTAACATGACATAGGTGGATTCTGGAACCCTGAGGCCTGGGAACATGAAATCTGTTTAGATTGTGGAATACTGTGGCCTGGGAACTTGACTGAGCCTTGGTTCTGGAAACCTGTGGACTGGGAATATGACTGAGGTTTTATTCTGGAGCCGTGTAGCCTGGGAACATAACTGAGGATTCACTTTGGAACCCTGTGGCCCAGGAACATGACATGGGTGGATTCTGGAAACCTGAGGCCTTGGAACATGACATCGGTGGATTGTGGAACACTGTGGCCTGGGAACCTGCGAACCTTTTGACTCTGGAACCCTGTGGCCTGGGAACACGAAATTGGTTTCATTCCGGAAATCTGAGGCCTGGCAACATGACTGAGGTTTGATTCTGGATCTCTGTGGCCTGGGAAAATGACTGAGGCGTGATTCTGAAGACCTGTGGCCTGGAAACATGACATCTGTTTAGATTGTGGAATACTTTGGCCCGGGAACCTGACTGAGCTTTGGTTCTGGAACACTGTGCACTAGGAACATGACTGAGGTTTTATTCTGGAACCCTGTAGCCTGGGAACATAACTGAGGATTGATTCTGGAACCCTGTGGCCTGGGAACATAACATGGGTGGATTCTGGAACCCTGAGGCCTGGGAACAAGACATCTGTTTAGATTGTGGAATACTGTGACCCGGGAACCTGACTGAGCCTTGGTTCTGGAACCCTATGTACTGGGAATATGACTGAGGTTTTATTCTGGAACCCTGTAGCCTTGGAACATAACTGAGGATTGATTCTGGAACCCTGTGGCCTGGGAACATGACATGGGTGGATTCTGGAACCCTGAGGCCTGGGAACATGACATCTGTTTAGATTGTGGAATACTGTGGCCCTGGAACCTGACTGAGCCTTGGTTCTGGAACCCTGTGGACTGGGAACATGACTGAGGTTTTATTCTGGAACCCTGTAGCCTGGGAACATAACTGAGGATTGATTCTGGAAGCCTGTGGCCTGGGAACATGACATCGGTGGATTCTGGAACACTGTGGCCTGGGAACATGACATCTGTTTAGATTGTGGAATACTGTGCCCCGGGTACCTGACTGAGCCTTGGTTCTGGAACCCTGTGGACTGGGAACATGGCTGAGGCTTTATTCCGGAACCCTGTAGCCTGCGAACATAACTGAGGATTGATTCTGGAACCCTGTGGCCTGGCAGCATGACATCTGTGGATTCTGGAACTCTGTGGCCTGGGAACCTGCGAACGGTTTGACTCTGGTACCCTGTGGCCTGGGAACATGTCTGAGGTTTGATGGTGGAAACCTGTGGCCTGGTAACATGACTGAGGATAGACTCTGGAAGACTGTGGCCAGGGAACATGATATCGGGTTGATTCTGGAAACCTGTGTCCTGGGAACAAGTCTGAGGTTTGATTCTGGAACCCTGATGCCTCTGAACTTTACTGAGGTTTGTTTCTGGAAGCCTGTTCCCTGGGAACATGACTGCGGTTTGATTCTGGACACCTGTGTCCTGGGAACAAGACTGAGGTTTGATTCTGCAACCCTGTGGCTTGGGAACATGACTGAGGTTTGTTTCTGGAAGCCTGTTTTCTGGGAACATGACTGAGGTTTGATTCTGGACACCTGTGTCCTGGGAACATGACTGAGGTTTGATTGTTGAAACCTGTGGCCTTCGAACATGACTCAGGTTGATTCTGGAACCATGTGTCCTGGGAATATGACTGAGGTTTGATTCTGGAAACCTTTGTCCTGGGAAAATGACTGAGGTTTCAATGTGGAAACATGTGGCCTGGGATCATGACTGAGGTTTGATGGCAGAAACCTGTGGACTGGCAACATGACTGAGGTTTGATTCTGGAGCCCTGTTTACTGGGAACATTCCTGAGGTTTGATGGCAGAAACCTGTGGACTGGCAACATGACTGAGGTTTGATTTGGAACCCTGTGCACGGGGACCATGACTGAGGCCTGATACTGGAACCCCGTGGCATGGGAACATGACATTGGTTTGATTCTGGAGCCCTGTTTACTGGGAACATGACTGAGGTTTCATGGTTGAATCCTGTGGCCTGGCAACATGATTGAGGTTTGATAGTGGAACCCTCAGGCTTGGGAACATGAGTGAGGCTTGATGGTGGAACCCTGTGGCCTGGCAATATGCCTGAGGTTTGATGGTGGAACCCTGTGGCTTGGCAAGATGACTTAGGTTAGATTGTGGAACACTCTGACCTGGGAACATGACTGAGGCTTGATGGTGGAACCGTGGCCTGGCAACAGGACTGAGGTTTGATTGTGGAACCCTCTTGCCCTGGAATATGACTGAGGTTTAATTGTGGAACCCTGTGGCCTGGGAACATGACTGGGATTTGATTTCTGAAACCTGTGTCCAGGGAACATGACTGAGGTTTTATTCTGGAACCCTGTGTCCTGGGAACACGACTGAGGTTTGATTCTGTAACCATGTGGCCTGGGAATATGACTGAGGTTTGATTCTGGAAACCATTGGCCTGGGAACATGACTGATGTTAGAATGTGGAATCCTGTGGCCTGGGAACATGACATCGGTTTGGATTCTGGTACCCTGTTGCCTGGGAACATGAAATCGGTTTGATTCTGTAAACCTGAGGTCTGGGAATATGACTGAGGTTTGATTGTGGTACCCTATGGCCTGGCAACATGACTGAGGTTTGATTCTGGATTCCTGTGGCCTGGGAACATGACTGAGGCATGATTCTGGAAACCTGTGGCCTGGGAACATGACATCTGTTTAGATTGTGGAATACTGTGCCCCGGGAACCTGACTGAGCCTTGGTTCTGGAACCCTGTGGACTGGGAACATGACATCGGTTTGGATTCTGGTACCCTGTTGCCTGGGAACATGACATCGGTTTGGATTCTGGTACCCTGTTGCCTGGGAACATGAAATCGGTTTGATTCTGTAAACCTGAGGTGTGGGAATATGACTGAGGTTTGATTGTGGTACCCTATGGCCTGGCAACATGACTGAGGTTTGATTCTGGATTCCTGTGGCCTGGGAACATGACTGAGGCATGATTCTGGAAACCTGTGGCCTGGGAACATGACATCTGTTTAGATTGTGGAATACTGTGACCCGGGAACCTGACTGAGCCTTGGTTCTGGAACCCTGTGGACTGGGAACATGACTGAGGTTTTATTCTGGAACCCTGTAGCCTGGGACCATATCTGAGGATTGATTCTGGAACCCTGTGGCCTGGGCACATGACAACGGTGGATTCTGGAACCCTGTGGACTAGGAATATGACTGAGGTTTTATTCTGGAACCTTGTAGCCTGGGAACATAACTGAGGATTGATTCTGGAACCCTGTGGCCTGGCCGCATGACATCGGTGGATTCTGGAACTCTGTGGCCTGGGAACCTGCGAACGGTTTGACTCTGGTACCCTGTGGCCTGGGAACATGTCTGAGGTTTGATGGTGGAAACCTGTGGCCTGGCAACATGACTGAGGATTGATTCTGGAAGACTGTGGCCAGGGAACATGATATCTGGTTGATTCTGGAAACCTGTGTCCTGGGAACAAGACTGAAGTTTGATTCTGGAAGCCTGTGGCCTGGGAACATGACTGAGGTTTGTTTCTGGAAGCCTGTTCCCTGGGAACATGACTGCGGTTTGATTCTGGACACCTGTGTCCTGGGAACAAGACTGAGGTTTGATTCTGCAACCCTGTGGCTTGGGAACATGACTGAGGTTTGTTTCTGGAAGCCTGTTCTCTGGGAACATGACTGAGGTTTGATTCTGGACACCTGTGTCCTGGGAACATGACTGAGGTTTGATTGTTGAAACCTGTGGCCTTCGAACATGACTCAGGTTGATTCTGGAACCATGTGTCCTGGGAATATGACTGAGGTTTGATTCTGGAAACCTTTGGCCTGGGAAAATGACTGAGGTTTAATTCTGGAACCCTGTGTCCTGTTAACATGACATGGGTGGATTCTGGAACCCTGAGGTCTGGGAACATGAAATCTGTTTAGATTGTGGAATACTGTGGCCTGGGAACTTGACTGAGCCTTGGTTCTGGAAACCTGTGGACTGGGAATATGACTGAGGTTTTATTCTGGAGCCGTGTAGCCTGGGAACATAACTGAGGATTCACTTTGGAACCCTGTGGCCCAGGAACATGACATGGGTGGATTCTGGAAACCTGAGGCCTTGGAACATGACATCTGTTTAGATTGTGGAATACTGTGGCCCGGGAACCTGACTGAGCCTTGGTTCTGGAACCCTGTGGACTGGGAACATATCTGAGGTTTTATTCTGGAACCCTGTAGCCTGGGAATATAACTGAGGATTGATTCTGGAAGCCTGTGGCCTGGGAACATGACATCGGTGGATTCTGGAACACTGTGGCCTGGGAACATGACATCTGTTTAGATTGTGGAATACTGTGCCCCGGGTACCTGACTGAGCCTTGGTCCTGGAACCCTGTGGACTGGGAACATGGCTGAGGCTTTATTCCGGAACCCTGTAGCCTGGGAACATAACTGAGGATTGATTCTGGAACCCTGTGGCCTGGCAGCATGACATCTGTGGATTCTGGAACTCTGTGGCCTGGGAACCTGCGAACGGTTTGACTCTGGTACCCTGTGGCCTGGGAACATGTCTGAGGTTTGATGGTGGAAACCTGTGGCCTGGTAACATGAATGAGGATAGACTCTGGAAGACTGTGGCCAGGGAACATGATATCGGGTTGATTCTGGAAACCTGTGTCCTGGGAACAAGACTGAGGTTTGATTCTGGAACCCTGATGCCTGGGAACTTTACTGAGGTTTGTTTCTGGAAGCCTGTTCCCTGGGAACATGACTGCGGTTTGATTCTGGACACCTGTGTCCTGGGAACAAGACTGAGGTTTGATTCTGCAACCCTGTGGCTTGGGAACATGACTGAGGCTTGTTTCTGGAAGCCTGTTTTCTGGGAACATGACTGAGGTTTGATTCTGGACACCTGTGTCCTGGGAACATGACTGAGGTTTGATTGTTGAAACCTGTGGCCTTCGAACATGACTCAGGTTGATTCTGGAACCATGTGTCCTGGGAATATGACTGAGGTTTGATTCTGGAAACCTTTGTCCTGGGAAAATGACTGAGGTTTCAATGTGGAAACATGTGGCCTGGGATCATGACTGAGGTTTGATGGTGGAACACTCTGGCCTGGCAAAATGACTGAGGCTTGATTCTGGAGCCTTGTTTACTGGGAACATTCCTTAGGTTTGATGGCAGAAACCTGTGGACTGGCAACATGACTGAGGTTTGATTTGGAACCCTGTGCACGGGGACCATGACTGAGGCCTGATACTGGAACCCCGTGGCATGGGAACATGACATTGGTTTGATTCTGGAGCCCTGTTTACTGGGAACATGACTGAGGTTTCATGGTTGAATCCTGTGGCCTGGCAACATGATTGAGGTTTGATAGTGGAACCCTGTGGCCTGGCAATATGCCTGAGGTTTGATGGTGGAACCCTGTGGCTTGGCAAGATGACTTAGGTTTGATTGTGGAACACTCTGGCCTGGGAACATGACTGAGGCTTGATGGTGGAACCGTGGCCTGGCAACAGGACTGAGGTTTGATTGTGGAACCCTCTTGCCCTGGAATATGACTGAGGTTTAATTGTGGAACCCTGTGGCCTGGGAACATGACTGGGATTTGATTTCTGAAACCTGTGTCCAGGGAACATGACTGAGGTTTTATTCTGGAACCCTGTGTCCTGGGAACACGACTGAGGTTTGATTCTGTAACCATGTGGCCTGGGAATATGACTGAGGTTTGATTCTGGAAACCATTGGCCTGCGAACATGACTGATGTTAGAATGTGGAATCCTGTGGCCTGGGAACATGACATCGGTTTGGATTCTGGTACCCTGTTGCCTGGGAACATGAAATCGGTTTGATTCTGTAAACCTGAGGTCTGGGAATATGACTGAGGTTTGATTGTGGTACCCTATGGCCTGGCAACATGACTGAGGTTTGATTCTGGATTCCTGTGGCCTGGGAACATGACTGAGGCATGATTCTGGAAACCTGTGGCCTGGGAACATGACATCTGTTTAGATTGTGGAATACTGTGCCCCGGGAACCTGACTGAGCCTTGGTTCTGGAACCCTGTGGACTGGGAACATGACATCGGTTTGGATTCTGGTACCCTGTTGCCTGGGAACATGACATCGGTTTGGATTCTGGTACCCTGTTGCCTGGGAACATGAAATCGGTTTGATTCTGTAAACCTGAGGTGTGGGAATATGACTGAGGTTTGATTGTGGTACCCTATGGCCTGGCAACATGACTGAGGTTTGATTCTGGATTCCTGTGGCCTGGGAACATGACTGAGGCATGATTCTGGAAACCTGTGGCCTGGGAACATGACATCTGTTTAGATTGTGGAATACTGTGACCCGGGAACCTGACTGAGCCTTGGTTCTGGAACCCTGTGGACTGGGAACATGACTGAGGTTTTATTCTGGAACCCTGTAGCCTGGGACCATATCTGAGGATTGATTCTGGAACCCTGTGGCCTGGGCACATGACAACGGTGGATTCTGGAACCCTGTGGACTAGGAACATGACTGAGGTTTTATTCTGGAACCTTGTAGCCTGGGAACATAACTGAGGATTGATTCTGGAACCCTGTGGCCTGGGAACATGACTGAGGTTTTATTCTGGAACCCTGTGTCCTGTTAACATGACATGGGTGGATTCTGGAACCCTGAGGCCTGGGAACATGAAATCTGTTTAGATTGTGGAATACTGTGGCCTGGGAAATTGACTGAGCCTTGGTTCTGGAAACCTGTGGACTGGGAATATGACTGAGGTTTTATTCTGGAGCCGTGTAGCCTGGGAACATAACTTAGGATTCACTTTGGAACCCTGTGGCCCAGGAACATGACATGGGTGGATTCTGGAACCCTGAGGCCTTGGAACATGACATCTGTTTAGATTGTGGAATACTGTGGCCCGGGAACCTGACTGAGCCTTGGTTCTGGAACCCTGTGGACTGGGAACATGACTGAGGTTTTATTCTGGAACCCTGTAGCCTGGGAACATAACTGAGGATTCATTCTGGAAGCCTGTGGCCTGGGAACATGACATCGGTGGATTCTGGAACACTGTGGCCTGGGAACCTGCGAACGGTTTGACTCTGGAACCCTGTGGCCTGGGAACACGAAATCGGTTTGATTCCGGAAATCTGAGGCCTGGCAACATGACTGAGGTTTGATTCTGGATCTCTGTGGCCTGGGAAAATGACTGAGGCGTGATTCTGAAGACCTGTGGCCTGGAAACATGACATCTGTTTAGATTGTGGAATACTTTGGCCCGGGAACCTGACTGAGCCTTGGTTCTGGAACACTGTGCACTAGGAACATGACTGAGGTTTTATTCTGGAACCCTGTAGCCTGGGAACATAACTGAGGATTGATTCTGGAACCCTGTGGCCTGGGAACATAACATGGGTGGATTCTGGAACCCTGAGGCCTGGGAACAAGACATCTGTTTAGCTTGTGGAATACTGTGACCCGGGAACCTGACTGAGCCTTGGTTCTGGAACCCTATGTACTGGGAATATGACTGAGCTTTTATTCTGGAACCCTGTAGCCTGGGAACATAACTGAGGATTGATTCTGGAACCCTGTGGCCTGGGAACATGACAAGGGTGGATTCTGGAACCCTGAGGCCTGGGAACATGACATCTGTTTAGCTTGTGGAATACTGTGCCCCGGGTACCTGACTGAGTCTTGGTTCTGGAACCCTGTGGACTGGGAACATGGCTGAGGTTTTATTCCGGAACCCTGTAGCCTGCGAACATAACTGAGGATTGATTCTGGAAACCTGTGGCCTGGCAGCATGACATCTGTGGATTCTGGAACTCTGTGGCCTGGGAACCTGCGAACGGTTTGACTCTGGTACCCTGTGGCCTGGGAACATGTCTGAGGTTTGATGGTGGAAACCTGTGGCCTGGTAACATGACTGAGGATAGACTCTGGAAGACTGTGGCCAGGGAACATGATATCGGGTTGATTCTGGAAACCTGTGTCCTGGGAACAAGACTGAGGTTTGATTCTGGAACCCTGATGCCTGGGAACTGGAGTGAGGTTTGTTTCTGGAAGCCTCTTCCCTGGGAACATGACTGCGGTTTGATTCTGGACACCTGTGTCTTGGGAACAAGACTGAGGTTTGATTCTGCAACCCTGTGGCTTGGGAACATGACTGAGGTATGTTTCTGGAAGCCTGTTCTCTGGGAACATGACTGAGGTTTGATTCTGGACACCTGTGTCCTGGGAACATGACTGAGGTTTGATTGTTGAAACCTGTGGCCTTCGAACATGACTCAGGTTGATTCTGGAACCATGTGTCCTGGGAATATGACTGAGGTTTGATTCTGGAAACCTTTGTCCTGGGAAAATGACTGAGGTTTCAATGTGGAAACATGTGGCCTGGGATCATGACTGAGGTTTGATGGTGGAACACTCTGGCCTGGCAAAATGACTGAGGCTTGATTCTGGAGCCCTGTTTACTGGGAACATTCCTGAGGTTTGATGGCAGAAACCTGTGGACTGGCAACATGACTGAGGTTTGATTTGGAACCCTGTGCACGGGGACCATGACTGAGGCCTGATACTGGAACCCCGTGGCATGGGAACATGACATTGGTTTGATTCTGGAGCCCTGTTTACTGGGAACATGACTGAGGTTTCATGGTTGAATCCTGTGGCCTGGCAACATGATTGAGGTTTGATAGTGGAACCCTCAGGCTTGGGAACATGAGTGAGGCTTGATGGTGGAACCCTGTGGCCTGTCAATATGCCTGAGGTTTGATGGTGGAACCCTGTGGCTTGGCAAGATGACTTAGGTTTGATTGTGGAACACTCTGGCCTGGGAACATGACTGAGGCTTGATGGTGGAACCGTGGCCTGGCAACAGGACTGAGGTTTGATTGTGGAACCCTCTTGCCCTGGAATATGACTGAGGTTTAATTGTGGAACCCTGTGGCCTGGGAACATGACTGGGATTTGATTTCTGAAACCTGTGTCCAGGGAACATGACTGAGGTTTTATTCTGGAACCCTGTGTCCTGGGAACACGACTGAGGTTTGATTCTGTAACCATGTGGCCTGGGAATATGACTGAGTTTTGATTCTGGAAACCATTGGCCTGGGAACATGACTGATGTTAGAATGTGGAATCCTGTGGCCTGGGAACATGACATCAGTTTGGATTCTGGTACCCTGTTGCCTGGGAACATGAAATCGGTTTGATTCTGTAAACCTGAGGTCTGGGAATATGACTGAGGTTTGATTGTGGTACCCTATGGCCTGGCAACATGACTGAGGTTTGATTCTGGATGCCTGTGGCCTGGGAACATGACTGAGGCATGATTCTGGAAACCTGTGGCCTGGGAACATGACATCTGTTTAGATTGTGGAATACTGTGCCCCGGGAACCTGACTGAGCCTTGGTTCTGGAACCCTGTGGACTGGGAACATGACTGAGGTTTTATTCTGGAACCCTGTAACCTGGGACCATAACTGAGGATTGATTCTGGAACCCTGTGGCCTGGGCACATGACAACGGTGGATTCTGGAACCCTGTGGACTAGGAACATGACTGAGGTTTTATTCTGGAACCTTGTAGCCTGGGAACATAACTGAGGATTGATTCTGGAACCCTGTGGCCTGGGAACATGACATGGGTGGATTCTGGAACCCTGAGGCCTGGGAACATGACATCTGTTTAGATTGTGGAATACTGTGCCCTGGGAACGTGACTGAGCCTTGGTTCTGGAACCCTGTGGACTGGGAACATGACTGACGTTTTATTCTGGAACCCTGTAGCCTGGGAACATAACTGAGGATTGATTCTGGAACCCTGTGGCCTGGGAACATGACTGGGATTTGATTTCTGAAACCTGTGTCCAGGGAAAATGACTGAGGTTTTATTCTGGAACCCTGTGTCCTGGGAACACGACTGAGGTTTGATTCTGGAACCATGTGGCCTGGGAATATGACTTAGGTTTGATTCTGGAAACCATTGGCCTGGGAACATGACTGATGTTAGAGTGTGGAATCCTGTGCCCTGGGAACATGACATCGGTTTGGATTCTGGTACCCTGTTGCCTGGAAACATGAAATCGGTTTGATTCTGGAAACCTTAGGCCTGGGAATATGACTGAGGTTTGATGGTGGTACCCTATGGCCTGGCAACATGACTGAGGTTTGATTCTGGATCCCTGTGGCCTGGGAACATGACATCTGTTTAGATTGTGGAATACTGTGCCCCGGGAACCTGACTGAGCCTTGGTTCTGGACCCCTGTGGACTGGGAACATGACTCAGGTTTTATTCTGGAACCCTGTGTCCTGTTAACATGACATAGGTGGATTCTGGAACCCTGAGGCCTGGGAACATGAAATCTGTTTAGATTGTGGAATACTGTGGCCTGGGAACTTGACTGAGCCTTGGTTCTGGAAACCTGTGGACTGGGAATATGACTGAGGTTTTATTCTGGAGCCGTGTAGCCTGGGAACATAACTGAGGATTCACTTTGGAACCCTGCGGCCCAGGAACATGACATGGGTGGATTCTGGAAACCTGAGGCCTTGGAACATGACATCGGTGGATTGTGGAACACTGTGGCCTGGGAACCTGCGAACCTTTTGACTCTGGAACCCTGTGGCCTGGGAACACGAAATTGGTTTCATTCCGGAAATCTGAGGCCTGGCAACATGACTGAGGTTTGATTCTGGATCTCTGTGGCCTGGGAAAATGACTGAGGCGTGATTCTGAAGACCTGTGGCCTGGAAACATGACATCTGTTTAGATTGTGGAATACTTTGGCCCGGGAACCTGACTGAGCTTTGGTTCTGGAACACTGTGCACTAGGAACATGACTGAGGTTTTATTCTGGAACCCTGTAGCCTGGGAACATAACTGAGGATTGATTCTGGAACCCTGTGGCCTGGGAACATAACATGGGTGGATTCTGGAACCCTGAGGCCTGGGAACAAGACATCTGTTTAGATTGTGGAATACTGTGACCCGGGAACCTGACTGAGCCTTGGTTCTGGAACCCTATGTACTGGGAATATGACTGAGGTTTTATTCTGGAACCCTGTAGCCTTGGAACATAACTGAGGATTGATTCTGGAACCCTGTGGCCTGGGAACATGACATGGGTGGATTCTGGAACCCTGAGGCCTGGGAACATGACATCTGTTTAGATTGTGGAATACTGTGGCCCTGGAACCTGACTGAGCCTTGGTTCTGGAACCCTGTGGACTGGGAACATGACTGAGGTTTTATTCTGGAACCCTGTAGCCTGGGAACATAACTGAGGATTGATTCTGGAAGCCTGTGGCCTGGGAACATGACATCGGTGGATTCTGGAACACTGTGGCCTGGGAACATGACATCTGTTTAGATTGTGGAATACTGTGCCCCGGGTACCTGACTGAGCCTTGGTTCTGGAACCCTGTGGACTGGGAACATGGCTGAGGCTTTATTCCGGAACCCAGTAGCCTGCGAACATAACTGAGGATTGATTCTGGAACCCTGTGGCCTGGCAGCATGACATCTGTGGATTCTGGAACTCTGTGGCCTGGGAACCTGCGAACGGTTTGACTCTGGTACCCTGTGGCCTGGGAACATGTCTGAGGTTTGATGGTGGAAACCTGTAGCCTGGTAACATGACTGAGGATAGACTCTGGAAGACTGTGGCCAGGGAACATGATATCGGGTTGATTCTGGAAACCTGTGTCCTGGGAACAAGTCTGAGGTTTGATTCTGGAACCCTGATGCCTCTGAACTTTACTGAGGTTTGTTTCTGGAAGCCTGTTCCCTGGGAACATGACTGCGGTTTGATTCTGGACACCTGTGTCCTGGGAACAAGACTGAGGTTTGATTCTGCAACCCTGTGGCTTGGGAACATGACTGAGGTTTGTTTCTGGAAGCCTGTTTTCTGGGAACATGACTGAGGTTTGATTCTGGACACCTGTGTCCTGGGAACATGACTGAGGTTTGATTGTTGAAACCTGTGGCCTTCGAACATGACTCAGGTTGATTCTGGAACCATGTGTCCTGGGAATATGACTGAGGTTTGATTCTGGAAACCTTTGTCCTGGGAAAATGACTGAGGTTTCAATGTGGAAACATGTGGCCTGGGATCATGACTGAGGTTTGATGGCAGAAACCTGTGGACTGGCAACATGACTGAGGTTTGATTCTGGAGCCCTGTTTACTGGGAACATTCCTGAGGTTTGATGGCAGAAACCTGTGGACTGGCAACATGACTGAGGTTTGATTTGGAACCCTGTGCACGGGGACCATGACTGAGGCCTGATACTGGAACCCCGTGGCATGGGAACATGACATTGGTTTGATTCTGGAGCCCTGTTTACTGGGAACATGACTGAGGTTTCATGGTTGAATCCTGTGGCCTGGCAACATGATTGAGGTTTGATAGTGGAACCCTCAGGCTTGGGAACATGAGTGAGGCTTGATGGTGGAACCCTGTGGCCTGGCAATATGCCTGAGGTTTGATGGTGGAACCCTGTGGCTTGGCAAGATGACTTAGGTTAGATTGTGGAACACTCTGACCTGGGAACATGACTGAGGCTTGATGGTGGAACCGTGGCCTGGCAACAGGACTGAGGTTTGATTGTGGAACCCTCTTGCCCTGGAATATGACTGAGGTTTAATTGTGGAACCCTGTGGCCTGGGAACATGACTGGGATTTGATTTCTGAAACCTGTGTCCAGGGAACATGACTGAGGTTTTATTCTGGAACCCTGTGTCCTGGGAACACGACTGAGGTTTGATTCTGTAACCATGTGGCCTGGGAATATGACTGAGGTTTGATTCTGGAAACCATTGGCCTGGGAACATGACTGATGTTAGAATGTGGAATCCTGTGGCCTGGGAACATGACATCGGTTTGGATTCTGGTACCCTGTTGCCTGGGAACATTAAATCGGTTTGATTCTGTAAACCTGAGGTCTGGGAATATGACTGAGGTTTGATTGTGGTACCCTATGGCCTGGCAACATGACTGAGGTTTGATTCTGGATTCCTGTGGCCTGGGAACATGACTGAGGCATGATTCTGGAAACCTGTGGCCTGGGAACATGACATCTGTTTAGATTGTGGAATACTGTGCCCCGGGAACCTGACTGAGCCTTGGTTCTGGAACCCTGTGGACTGGGAACATGACATCGGTTTGGATTCTGGTACCCTGTTGCCTGGGAACATGACATCGGTTTGGATTCTGGTACCCTGTTGCCTGGGAACATGAAATCGGTTTGATTCTGTAAACCTGAGGTGTGGGAATATGACTGAGGTTTGATTGTGGTACCCTATGGCCTGGCAACATGACTGAGGTTTGATTCTGGATTCCTGTGGCCTGGGAACATGACTGAGGCATGATTCTGGAAACCTGTGGCCTGGGAACATGACATCTGTTTAGATTGTGGAATACTGTGACCCGGGAACCTGACTGAGCCTTGGTTCTGGAACCCTGTGGACTGGGAACATGACTGAGGTTTTATTCTGGAACCCTGTAGCCTGGGACCATATCTGAGGATTGATTCTGGAACCCTGTGGCCTGGGCACATGACAACGGTGGATTCTGGAACCCTGTGGACTAGGAATATGACTGAGGTTTTATTCTGGAACCTTGTAGCCTGGGAACATAACTGAGGATTGATTCTGGAACCCTGTGGCCTGGCCGCATGACATCGGTGGATTCTGGAACTCTGTGGCCTGGGAACCTGCGAACGGTTTGACTCTGGTACCCTGTGGCCTGGGAACATGTCTGAGGTTTGATGGTGGAAACCTGTGGCCTGGCAACATGACTGAGGATTGATTCTGGAAGACTGTGGCCAGGGAACATGATATCTGGTTGATTCTGGAAACCTGTGTCCTGGGAACAAGACTGAAGTTTGATTCTGGAAGCCTGTGGCCTGGGA
The DNA here is from genome assembly GCF_965194825.1 of Balaenoptera physalus. Classification (NCBI taxonomy): domain Eukaryota; kingdom Metazoa; phylum Chordata; class Mammalia; order Artiodactyla; family Balaenopteridae; genus Balaenoptera; species Balaenoptera physalus. The sequence goes on along the minus strand of NW_028125665.1, from coordinate 138,859 downwards.
ACATGACTGAGGTTTGTTTCTGGAAGCCTGTTCCCTGGGAACATGACTGCGGTTTGATTCTGGACACCTGTGTCCTGGGAACAAGACTGAGGTTTGATTCTGCAACCCTGTGGCTTGGGAACATGACTGAGGTTTGTTTCTGGAAGCCTGTTCTCTGGGAACATGACTGAGGTTTGATTCTGGACACCTGTGTCCTGGGAACATGACTGAGGTTTGATTGTTGAAACCTGTGGCCTTCGAACATGACTCAGGTTGATTCTGGAACCATGTGTCCTGGGAATATGACTGAGGTTTGATTCTGGAAACCTTTGGCCTGGGAAAATGACTGAGGTTTAATTCTGGAACCCTGTGTCCTGTTAACATGACATGGGTGGATTCTGGAACCCTGAGGTCTGGGAACATGAAATCTGTTTAGATTGTGGAATACTGTGGCCTGGGAACTTGACTGACCCTTGGTTCTGGAAACCTGTGGACTGGGAATATGACTGAGGTTTTATTCTGGAGCCGTGTAGCCTGGGAACATAACTGAGGATTCACTTTGGAACCCTGTGGCCCAGGAACATGACATGGGTGGATTCTGGAAACCTGAGGCCTTGGAACATGACATCTGTTTAGATTGTGGAATACTGTGGCCCGGGAACCTGACTGAGCCTTGGTTCTGGAACCCTGTGGACTGGGAACATGTCTGAGGTTTTATTCTGGAACCCTGTAGCCTGGGAATATAACTGAGGATTGATTCTGGAAGCCTGTGGCCTGGGAACATGACATCGGTGGATTCTGGAACACTGTGGCCTGGGAACATGACATCTGTTTAGATTGTGGAATACTGTGCCCCGGGTACCTGACTGAGCCTTGGTTCTGGAACCCTGTGGACTGGGAACATGGCTGAGGCTTTATTCCGGAACCCTGTAGCCTGGGAACATAACTGAGGATTGATTCTGGAACCCTGTGGCCTGGCAGCATGACATCTGTGGATTCTGGAACTCTGTGGCCTGGGAACCTGCGAACGGTTTGACTCTGGTACCCTGTGGCCTGGGAACATGTCTGAGGTTTGATGGTGGAAACCTGTGGCCTGGTAACATGACTGAGGATAGACTCTGGAAGACTGTGGCCAGGGAACATGATATCGGGTTGATTCTGGAAACCTGTGTCCTGGGAACAAGACTGAGGTTTGATTCTGGAACCCTGATGCCTGGGAACTTTACTGAGGTTTGTTTCTGGAAGCCTGTTCCCTGGGAACATGACTGCGGTTTGATTCTGGACACCTGTGTCCTGGGAACAAGACTGAGGTTTGATTCTGCAACCCTGTGGCTTGGGAACATGACTGAGGCTTGTTTCTGGAAGCCTGTTTTCTGGGAACATGACTGAGGTTTGATTCTGGACACCTGTGTCCTGGGAACATGACTGAGGTTTGATTGTTGAAACCTGTGGCCTTCGAACATGACTCAGGTTGATTCTGGAACCATGTGTCCTGGGAATATGACTGAGGTTTGATTCTGGAAACCTTTGTCCTGGGAAAATGACTGAGGTTTCAATGTGGAAACATGTGGCCTGGGATCATGACTGAGGTTTGATGGTGGAACACTCTGGCCTGGCAAAATGACTGAGGCTTGATTCTGGAGCCTTGTTTACTGGGAACATTCCTTAGGTTTGATGGCAGAAACCTGTGGACTGGCAACATGACTGAGGTTTGATTTGGAACCCTGTGCACGGGGACCATGACTGAGGCCTGATACTGGAACCCCGTGGCATGGGAACATGACATTGGTTTGATTCTGGAGCCCTGTTTACTGGGAACATGACTGAGGTTTCATGGTTGAATCCTGTGGCCTGGCAACATGATTGAGGTTTGATAGTGGAACCCTGTGGCCTGGCAATATGCCTGAGGTTTGATGGTGGAACCCTGTGGCTTGGCAAGATGACTTAGGTTTGATTGTGGAACACTCTGGCCTGGGAACATGACTGAGGCTTGATGGTGGAACCGTGGCCTGGCAACAGGACTGAGGTTTGATTGTGGAACCCTCTTGCCCTGGAATATGACTGAGGTTTAATTGTGGAACCCTGTGGCCTGGGAACATGACTGGGATTTGATTTCTGAAACCTGTGTCCAGGGAACATGACTGAGGTTTTATTCTGGAACCCTGTGTCCTGGGAACACGACTGAGGTTTGATTCTGTAACCATGTGGCCTGGGAATATGACTGAGGTTTGATTCTGGAAACCATTGGCCTGGGAACATGACTGATGTTAGAATGTGGAATCCTGTGGCCTGGGAACATGACATCGGTTTGGATTCTGGTACCCTGTTGCCTGGGAACATGAAATCGGTTTGATTCTGTAAACCTGAGGTCTGGGAATATGACTGAGGTTTGATTGTGGTACCCTATGGCCTGGCAACATGACTGAGGTTTGATTCTGGATTCCTGTGGCCTGGGAACATGACTGAGGCATGATTCTGGAAACCTGTGGCCTGGGAACATGACATCTGTTTAGATTGTGGAATACTGTGCCCCGGGAACCTGACTGAGCCTTGGTTCTGGAACCCTGTGGACTGGGAACATGACATCGGTTTGGATTCTGGTACCCTGTTGCCTGGGAACATGACATCGGTTTGGATTCTGGTACCCTGTTGCCTGGGAACATGAAATCGGTTTGATTCTGTAAACCTGAGGTGTGGGAATATGACTGAGGTTTGATTGTGGTACCCTATGGCCTGGCAACATGACTGAGGTTTGATTCTGGATTCCTGTGGCCTGGGAACATGACTGAGGCATGATTCTGGAAACCTGTGGCCTGGGAACATGACATCTGTTTAGATTGTGGAATACTGTGACCCGGGAACCTGACTGAGCCTTGGTTCTGGAACCCTGTGGACTGGGAACATGACTGAGGTTTTATTCTGGAACCCTGTAGCCTGGGACCATATCTGAGGATTGATTCTGGAACCCTGTGGCCTGGGCACATGACAACGGTGGATTCTGGAACCCTGTGGACTAGGAACATGACTGAGGTTTTATTCTGGAACCTTGTAGCCTGGGAACATAACTGAGGATTGATTCTGGAACCCTGTGGCCTGGGAACATGACATGGGTGGATTCTGGAACCCTGAGGCCTGGTAACATGACATCTGTTTAGATTGTGGAATACTGTGCCCTGGGAACGTGACTGAGCCTTGGTTCTGGAACCCTGTGGACTGGGAACATGACTGACGTTTTATTTTGGAACCCTGTAGCCTGGGAACATAACTGAGGATTGATTCTGGAACCCTGTGGCCTGGGAACATGACTGGGATTTGATTTCTGAAACCTGTGTCCAGGGAAAATGACTGAGGTTTTATTCTGGAACCCTGTGTCCTGGGAGCACGACTGAGGTTTGATTCTGGAACCATGTGGCCTGGGAATATGACTTAGGTTTGATTCTGGAAACCATTGGCCTGGGAACATGACTGATGTTAGAGTGTGGAATCCTGTGCCCTGGGAACATGACATCGGTTTGGATTCTGGTACCCTGTTGCCTGGAAACATGAAATCGGTTTGATTCTGGAAACCTTAGGCCTGGGAATATGACTGAGGTTTGATGGTGGTACCCTATGGCCTGGCAACATGACTGAGGTTTGATTCTGGATCCCTGTGGCCTGGGAACATGACATCTGTTTAGATTGTGGAATACTGTGCCCCGGGAACCTGACTGAGCCTTGGTTCTGGACCCCTGTGGACTGGGAACATGACTGAGGTTTTATTCTGGAACACTGTGTCCTGTTAACATGACATAGGTGGATTCTGGAACCCTGAGGCCTGGGAACATGAAATCTGTTTAGATTGTGGAATACTGTTGCCTGGGAACTTGACTGAGCCTTGGTTCTGGAAACCTGTGGACTGGGAATATGACTGAGGTTTTATTCTGGAGCCGTGTAGCCTGGGAACATAACTGAGGATTCACTTTGGAACCCTGTGGCCCAGGAACATGACATGGGTGGATTCTGGAAACCTGAGGCCTTGGAACATGACATCGGTGGATTGTGGAACACTGTGGCCTGGGAACCTGCGAACCTTTTGACTCTGGAACCCTGTGGCCTGGGAACACGAAATTGGTTTCATTCCGGAAATCTGAGGCCTGGCAACATGACTGAGGTTTGATTCTGGATCTCTGTGGCCTGGGAAAATGACTGAGGCGTGATTCTGAAGACCTGTGGCCTGGAAACATGACATCTGTTTAGATTGTGGAATACTTTGGCCCGGGAACCTGACTGAGCTTTGGTTCTGGAACACTGTGCACTAGGAACATGACTGAGGTTTTATTCTGGAACCCTGTAGCCTGGGAACATAACTGAGGATTGATTCTGGAACCCTGTGGCCTGGGAACATAACATGGGTGGATTCTGGAACCCTGAGGCCTGGGAACAAGACATCTGTTTAGATTGTGGAATACTGTGACCCGGGAACCTGACTGAGCCTTGGTTCTGGAACCCTATGTACTGGGAATATGACTGAGGTTTTATTCTGGAACCCTGTAGCCTTGGAACATAACTGAGGATTGATTCTGGAACCCTGTGGCCTGGGAACATGACATGGGTGGATTCTGGAACCCTGAGGCCTGGGAACATGACATCTGTTTAGATTGTGGAATACTGTGCCCCGGGTACCTGACTGAGCCTTGATTCTGGAACCCTGTGGACTGGGAACATGACTGAGGTTTTATTCCGGAACCCTGTAGCCTGCGAACATAACTGAGGATTCATTCTGGAACCCTGTGGCCTGGCCGCATGACATCGGTGGATTCTGGAACTCTGTGGCCTGGGAACCTGCGAACGGTTTGACTCTGGTACCCTGTGGCCTGGGAACATGTCTGAGGTTTGATGGTGGAAACCTGTGGCCTGGCAACATGACTGAGGATTGATTCTGGAAGACTGTGGCCAGGGAACATGATATCTGGTTGATTGTGGAAACCTGTGTCCTGGGAACAAGACTGAAGTTTGATTCTGGAACCCTGTGGCCTGGGAACATGACTGAGGTTTGTTTCTGGAAGCCTGTTCCCTGGGAACATGACTGCGGTTTGATTCTGGACACCTGTGTCCTGGGAACAAGACTGAGGTTTGATTCTGCAACCCTGTGGCTTGGGAACATGACTGAGGTTTGTTTCTCGAAGCCTGTTCTCTGGGAACATGACTGAGGTTTGATTGTTGAAACCTGTGGCCTTCGAACACGACTCAGGTTGATTCTGGAACCATGTGTCCTGGGAATATGACTGAGGTTTGATTCTGGAAACCTTTGTCCTGGGAAAATGACTGAGGTTTCATTGTGGAAACATGTGGCCTGGGATCATGACTGAGGTTTGATGGTGGAACACTCTGGCCTGGCAAAATGACTGAGGCTTGATTCTGGAGCCCTGTTTACTGGGAACATGACTGAGCTTTGATGGCAGAAACCTGTGGACTGGCAACATGACTGAGGTTTGATTTGGAACCCTGTGCACGGGGACCATGACTGAGGCCTGATACTGGAACCCCGTGGCATGGGAACATGACATTGGTTTGATTCTGGAGCCCTGTTTACTGGGAACATGACTGAGGTTTCATGGTTGAATCCTGTGGCCTGGCAACATGATTGAGGTTTGATAGTGGAACCCTCAGGCTTGGGAACATGACTGAGGCTTGATGGTGGAACCGTGGCCTGGCAACAGGACTGAGGTTTGATTGTGGAACCCTCTTGCCCTGGAATATGACTGAGGTTTAATTGTGGAACCCTGTGGCCTGGGAACATGACTGGGATTTGATTTCTGAAACCTGTGTCCAGGGAACATGACTGAGGTTTTATTCTGGAACCCTGTGTCCTGGGAACACGACTGAGGTTTGATTCTGTAACCATGTGGCCTGGGAATATGACTGAGGTTTGATTCTGGAAACCATTGGCCTGGGAACATGACTGATGATAGAATGTGGAATCCTGTGGCCTGGGAACATGACATCGGTTTGGATTCTGGTACCCTGTTGCCTGGGAACATGAAATCGGTTTGATTCTGTAAACCTGAGGTCTGGGAATATGACTGAGGTTTGATTGTGGTACCCTATGGCCTGGCAACATGACTGACGTTTGATTCTGGATGCCTGTGGCCTGGGAACATGACTGAGGCATGATTCTGGAAACCTGTGGCCTGGGAACATGACATCTGTTTAGATTGTGGAATACTGTGCCCCGGGAACCTGACTGAGCCTTGGTTCTGGAACCCTGTGGACTGGGAACATGACTGAGGTTTTATTCTGGAACCCTGTAGCCTGGGACCATAACTGAGGATTGAGTCTGGAACCCTGTGGCATGGGCACATGACAACGGTGGATTCTGGAACCCTGTGGACTAGGAACATGACTGAGGTTTTATTCTGGAACCTTGTAGCCTGGGAACATAACTGAGGATTGATTCTGGAACCCTGTGGCCTGGGAACATGACATGGGTGGATTCTGGAACCCTGAGGCCTGGGAACATGACATCTGTTTAGATTGTGGAATACTGTGCCCTGGGAACGTGACTGAGCCTTGGTTCTGGAACCCTGTGGACTGGGAACATGACTGACGTTTTATTCTGGAACCCTGTAGCCTGGGAACATAACTGAGGATTGATTCTGGAACCCTGTGGCCTGGGAACATGACTGGGATTTGATTTCTGAAACCTGTGTCCAGGGAAAATGACTGAGGTTTTATTCTGGAACCCTGTGTCCTGGGAACACGACTGAGGTTTGATTCTGGAACCATGTGGCCTGGGAATATGACTTAGGTTTGATTCTGGAAACCATTGGCCTGGGAACATGACTGATGTTAGAGTGTGGAATCCTGTGCCCTGGGAACATGACATCGGTTTGGATTCTGGTACCCTGTTGCCTGGAAACATGAAATCGGGTTGATTCTGGAAACCTTAGGCCTGGGAATATGACTGAGGTTTGATGGTGGTACCCTATGGCCTGGCAACATGACTGAGGTTTGATTCTGTATCCCTGTGGCCTGGGAACATGACATCTGTTTAGATTGTGGAATACTGTGCCCCGGGAACCTGACTGAGCCTTGGTTCTGGACCCCTGTGGACTGGGAACATGACTGAGGTTTTATTCTGGAACCCTGTGTCTTGTTAACATGACATAGGTGGATTCTGGAACCCTGAGGCCTGGGAACATGAAATCTGTTTAGATTGTGGAATACTGTGGCCTGGGAACTTGACTGAGCCTTGGTTCTGGAAACCTGTGGACTGGGAATATGACTGAGGTTTTATTCTGGAGCCGTATAGCCTGGGAACATAACTGAGGATTGACTTTGGAACCCTGTGGCCCAGGAACATGACATGGGAGGATTCTGGAAACCTGAGGCCTTGGAACATGACATCTGTTTAGATTGTGGAATACTGTGGCCCTGGAACCTGACTGAGCCTTGGTTCTGGAACCCTGTGGACTGGGAACATGACTGAGGTTTTATTCTGGAACCCTGTAGCCTGGGAACATAACTGAGGATTGATTCTGGAAGCCTGTGGCCTGGGAACATGACATCGGTGGATTCTGGAACACTGTGGCCTGGGAACATGACATCTGTTTAGATTGTGGAATACTGTGCCCCGGGTACCTGACTGAGCCTTGGTTCTGGAACCCTGTGGACTGGGAACATGGCTGAGGCTTTATTCCGGAACCCTGTAGCCTGCGAACATAACTGAGGATTGATTCTGGAACCCTGTGGCCTGGCAGCATGACATCTGTGGATTCTGGAACTCTGTGGCCTGGGAACCTGCGAACGGTTTGACTCTGGTACCCTGTGGCCTGGGAACATGTCTGAGGTTTGATGGTGGAAACCTGTGGCCTGGTAACATGACTGAGGATAGACTCTGGAAGACTGTGGCCAGGGAACATGATATCGGGTTGATTCTGGAAACCTGTGTCCTGGGAACAAGTCTGAGGTTTGATTCTGGAACCCTGATGCCTCTGAACTTTACTGAGGTTTGTTTCTGGAAGCCTGTTCCCTGGGAACATGACTGCGGTTTGATTCTGGACACCTGTGTCCTGGGAACAAGACTGAGGTTTGATTCTGCAACCCTGTGGCTTGGGAACATGACTGAGGTTTGTTTCTGGAAGCCTGTTTTCTGGGAACATGACTGAGGTTTGATTCTGGACACCTGTGTCCTGGGAACATGACTGAGGTTTGATTGTTGAAACCTGTGGCCTTCGAACATGACTCAGGTTGATTCTGGAACCATGTGTCCTGGGAATATGACTGAGGTTTGATTCTGGAAACCTTTGTCCTGGGAAAATGACTGAGGTTTCAATGTGGAAACATGTGGCCTGGGATCATGACTGAGGTTTGATGGCAGAAACCTGTGGACTGGCAACATGACTGAGGTTTGATTCTGGAGCCCTGTTTACTGGGAACATTCCTGAGGTTTGATGGCAGAAACCTGTGGACTGGCAACATGACTGAGGTTTGATTTGGAACCCTGTGCACGGGGACCATGACTGAGGCCTGATACTGGAACCCCGTGGCATGGGAACATGACATTGGTTTGATTCTGGAGCCCTGTTTACTGGGAACATGACTGAGGTTTCATGGTTGAATCCTGTGGCCTGGCAACATGATTGAGGTTTGATAGTGGAACCCTCAGGCTTGGGAACATGAGTGAGGCTTGATGGTGGAACACTGTGGCCTGGCAATATGCCTGAGGTTTGATGGTGGAACCCTGTGGCTTGGCAAGATGACTTAGGTTTGATTGTGGAACACTCTGGCCTGGGAACATGACTGAGGCTTGATGGTGGAACCGTGGCCTGGCAACAGGACTGAGGTTTGATTGTGGAACCCTCTTGCCCTGGAATATGACTGAGGTTTAATTGTGGAACCCTGTGGCCTGGGAACATGACTGGGATTTGATTTCTGAAACCTGTGTCCAGGGAACATGACTGAGGTTTTATTCTGGAACCCTGTGTCCTGGGAACACGACTGAGGTTTGATTCTGTAACCATGTGGCCTGGGAATATGACTGAGGTTTGATTCTGGAAACCATTGGCCTGGGAACATGACTGATGTTAGAATGTGGAATCCTGTGGCCTGGGAACATGACATCGGTTTGGATTCTGGTACCCTGTTGCCTGGGAACATTAAATCGGTTTGATTCTGTAAACCTGAGGTCTGGGAATATGACTGAGGTTTGATTGTGGTACCCTATGGCCTGGCAACATGACTGAGGTTTGATTCTGGATTCCTGTGGCCTGGGAACATGACTGAGGCATGATTCTGGAAACCTGTGGCCTGGGAACATGACATCTGTTTAGATTGTGGAATACTGTGCCCCGGGAACCTGACTGAGCCTTGGTTCTGGAACCCTGTGGACTGGGAACATGACATCGGTTTGGATTCTGGTACCCTGTTGCCTGGGAACATGACATCGGTTTGGATTCTGGTACCCTGTTGCCTGGGAACATGAAATCGGTTTGATTCTGTAAACCTGAGGTGTGGGAATATGACTGAGGTTTGATTGTGGTACCCTATGGCCTGGCAACATGACTGAGGTTTGATTCTGGATTCCTGAGGCCTGGGAACATGACTGAGGCATGATTCTGGAAACCTGTGGCCTGGGAACATGACATCTGTTTAGATTGTGGAATACTGTGCCCCGGGAACCTGACTGAGCCATGGTTCTGGACCCCTGTGGACTGGGAACATGACTGAGGTTTTATTCTGGAACCCTGTAGCCTGGGACCATAACTGAGGATTGATTCTGGAACCCTGTGGCCTGGGCACATGACAACGGTGGATTCTGGAACCCTGTGGACTAGGAACATGACTGAGGTTTTATTCTGGAACCTTGTAGCCTGGGAACATAACTGAGGATTGATTCTGGAACCCTGTGGCCTGGGAACATGACATGGGTGGATTCTGGAACCCTGAGGCCTGGTAACATGACATCTGTTTAGATTGTGGAATACTGTGCCCTGGGAACGTGACTGAGCCTTGTTTCTGGAACCCTGTGGACTGGGAACATGACTGAGGATTTATTCGGGAACCCTGTAGCCTGCGAACATAACTGAGGATTGATTCTGGAACCCTGTGGCCTGGCCGCATGACATCTGTGGATTCTGGAACTCTGTGGACTAGGAACATGACTGAGGTTTTATTCTGGAACCTTGTAGCCTGGGAACATAACTGAGGATTGATTCTGGAACCCTGAGGCCTGGGAACATGACATCTGTTTAGATTGTGGAATACTGTGCCCTGGGAACGTGACTGAGCCTTGGTTCTGGAACCCTGTGGACTGGGAACATGACTGACGTTTTATTCTGGAACCCTGTAGCCTGGGAACATAACTGAGGATTGATTCTGGAACCCTGTGGCCTGGGAACATGACTGGGATTTAATTTCTGAAACCTGTGTCCAGGGAAAATGACTGAAGTTTTATTCTGGAACCCTGTGTCCTGGGAACACGACTGAGGTTTGATTCTGGAACCATGTGGCCTGGGAATATGACTTAGGTTTGATTCTGGAAACCATTGGCCTGGGAACATGACTGATGTTAGAGTGTGGAATCCTGTGCCCTGGGAACAGGACATCGGTTTGGATTCTGGTACCCTGTTGCCTGGAAACATGAAATCGGTTTGATTCTGGAAACCTTAGGCCTGGGAATATGACTGAGGTTTGATGGTGGTACCCTATGGCCTGGCAACATGACTGAGGTTTGATTCTGGATCCCTGTGGCCTGGGAACATGGCATCTGTTTAGATTGTGGAATACTGTGCCCCGGGAACCTGACTGAGCCTTGGTTCTGGACCCCTGTGGACTGGGAACATGACTCAGGTTTTATTCTGGAACCCTGTGTCCTGTTAACATGACATGGGTGGATTCTGGAACCCTGAGGCCTGGGAACATGAAATCTGTTTAGATTGTGGAATACTGTGGCCTGGGAACTTGACTGAGCCTTGGTTCTGGAAACCTGTGGACTGGGAATATGACTGAGGTTTTATTCTGGAGCCGTGTAGCCTGGGAACATAACTTAGGATTCACTTTGGAACCCTGTGGCCCAGGAACATGACATGGGTGGATTCTGGAACCCTGAGGCCTTGGAACATGACATCTGTTTAGATTGTGGAATACTGTGGCCCGGGAACCTGACTGAGCCTTGGTTCTGGAACCCTGTGGACTGGGAACATGACTGAGGTTTTATTCTGGAACCCTGTAGCCTGGGAACATAACTGAGGATTCATTCTGGAAGCCTGTGGCCTGGGAACATGACATCGGTGGATTCTGGAACACTGTGGCCTGGGAACCTGCGAACGGTTTGACTCTGGAACCCTGTGGCCTGGGAACACGAAATCGGTTTGATTCCGGAAATCTGAGGCCTGGCAACATGACTGAGGTTTGATTCTGGATCTCTGTGGCCTGGGAAAATGACTGAGGCGTGATTCTGAAGACCTGTGGCCTGGAAACATGACATCTGTTTAGATTGTGGAATACTTTGGCCCGGGAACCTGACTGAGCCTTGGTTCTGGAACACTGTGCACTAGGAACATGACTGAGGTTTTATTCTGGAACCCTGTAGCCTGGGAACATAACTGAGGATTGATTCTGGAACCCTGTGGCCTGGGAACATAACATGGGTGGATTCTGGAACCCTGAGGCCTGGGAACAAGACATCTGTTTAGCTTGTGGAATACTGTGACCCGGGAACCTGACTGAGCCTTGGTTCTGGAACCCTATGTACTGGGAATATGACTGAGCTTTTATTCTGGAACCCTGTAGCCTGGGAACATAACTGAGGATTGATTCTGGAACCCTGTGGCCTGGGAACATGACAAGGGTGGATTCTGGAACCCTGAGGCCTGGGAACATGACATCTGTTTAGATTGTGGAATACTGTGCCCCGGGTACCTGACTGAGTCTTGGTTCTGGAACCCTGTTGACTGGGAACATGGCTGAGGTTTTATTCCGGAACCCTGTAGCCTGCGAACATAACTGAGGATTGATTCTGGAAACCTGTGGCCTGGCAGCATGACATCTGTGGATTCTGGAACTCTGTGGCCTGGGAACCTGCGAACGGTTTGACTCTGGTACCCTGTGGCCTGGGAACATGTCTGAGGTTTGATGGTGGAAACCTGTGGCCTGGTAACATGACTGAGGATAGACTCTGGAAGACTGTGGCCAGGGAACATGATATCGGGTTGATTCTGGAAACCTGTGTCCTGGGAACAAGACTGAGGTTTGATTCTGGAACCCTGATGCCTGGGAACTGGAGTGAGGTTTGTTTCTGGAAGCCTCTTCCCTGGGAACATGACTGCGGTTTGATTCTGGACACCTGTGTCTTGGGAACAAGACTGAGGTTTGATTCTGCAACCCTGTGGCTTGGGAACATGACTGAGGTATGTTTCTGGAAGCCTGTTCTCTGGGAACATGACTGAGGTTTGATTCTGGACACCTGTGTCCTGGGAACATGACTGAGGTTTGATTGTTGAAACCTGTGGCCTTCGAACATGACTCAGGTTGATTCTGGAACCATGTGTCCTGGGAATATGACTGAGGTTTGATTCTGGAAACCTTTGTCCTGGGAAAATGACTGAGGTTTCAATGTGGAAACATGTGGCCTGGGATCATGACTGAGGTTTGATGGTGGAACACTCTGGCCTGGCAAAATGACTGAGGCTTGATTCTGGAGCCCTGTTTACTGGGAACATTCCTGAGGTTTGATGGCAGAAACCTGTGGACTGGCAACATGACTGAGGTTTGATTTGGAACCCTGTGCACGGGGACCATGACTGAGGCCTGATACTGGAACCCCGTGGCATGGGAACATGACATTGGTTTGATTCTGGAGCCCTGTTTACTGGGAACATGACTGAGGTTTCATGGTTGAATCCTGTGGCCTGGCAACATGATTGAGGTTTGATAGTGGAACCCTCAGGCTTGGGAACATGAGTGAGGCTTGATGGTGGAACCCTGTGGCCTGTCAATATGCCTGAGGTTTGATGGTGGAACCCTGTGGCTTGGCAAGATGACTTAGGTTTGATTGTGGAACACTCTGGCCTGGGAACATGACTGAGGCTTGATGGTGGAACCGTGGCCTGGCAACAGGACTGAGGTTTGATTGTGGAACCCTCTTGCCCTGGAATATGACTGAGGTTTAATTGTGGAACCCTGTGGCCTGGGAACATGACTGGGATTTGATTTCTGAAACCTGTGTCCAGGGAACATGACTGAGGTTTTATTCTGGAACCCTGTGTCCTGGGAACACGACTGAGGTTTGATTCTGTAACCATGTGGCCTGGGAATATGACTGAGTTTTGATTCTGGAAACCATTGGCCTGGGAACATGACTGATGTTAGAATGTGGAATCCTGTGGCCTGGGAACATGACATCAGTTTGGATTCTGGTACCCTGTTGCCTGGGAACATGAAATCGGTTTGATTCTGTAAACCTGAGGTCTGGGAATATGACTGAGGTTTGATTGTGGTACCCTATGGCCTGGCAACATGACTGAGGTTTGATTCTGGATGCCTGTGGCCTGGGAACATGACTGAGGCATGATTCTGGAAACCTGTGGCCTGGGAACATGACATCTGTTTAGATTGTGGAATACTGTGCCCCGGGAACCTGACTGAGCCTTGGTTCTGGAACCCTGTGGACTGGGAACATGACTGAGGTTTTATTCTGGAACCCTGTAACCTGGGACCATAACTGAGGATTGATTCTGGAACCCTGTGGCCTGGGCACATGACAACGGTGGATTCTGGAACCCTGTGGACTAGGAACATGACTGAGGTTTTATTCTGGAACCTTGTAGCCTGGGAACATAACTGAGGATTGATTCTGGAACTCTGTGGCCTGGGAACATGACATGGGTGGATTCTGGAACCCTGAGGCCTGGGAACATGACATCTGTTTAGATTGTGGAATACTGTGCCCTGGGAACGTGACTGAGCCTTGGTTCTGGAACCCTGTGGACTGGGAACATGACTGACGTTTTATTCTGGAACCCTGTAGCCTGGGAACATAACTGAGGATTGATTCTGGAACCCTGTGCCCTGGGAACATGACTGGGATTTGATTTCTGAAACCTGTGTCCAGGGAAAATGACTGAGGTTTTATTCTGGAACCCTGTGTCCTGGGAACACGACTGAGGTTTGATTCTGGAACCATGTGGCCTGGGAATATGACTTAGGTTTGATTCTGGAAACCATTGGCCTGGGAACATGACTGATGTTAGAGTGTGGAATCCTGTGCCCTGGGAACATGACATCGGTTTGGATTCTGGTACCCTGTTGCCTGGAAACATGAAATCGGTTTGATTCTGGAAACCTTAGGCCTGGGAATATGACTGAGGTTTGATGGTGGTACCCTATGGCCTGGCAACATGACTGAGGTTTGATTCTGGATCCCTGTGGCCTGGGAACATGACATCTGTTTAGATTGTGGAATACTGTGCCCCGGGAACCTGACTGAGCCTTGGTTCTGGACCCCTGTGGACTGGGAACATGACTGAGGTTTTATTCTGGAACCCTGTGTCCTGTTAACATGACATGGGTGGATTCTGGAACCCTGAGGCCTGGGAACATGAAATCTGTTTAGATTGTGGAATACTGTGGCCTGGGAACTTGACTGAGCCTTGGTTCTGGAAACCTGTGGACTGGGAATATGACTGAGGTTTTATTCTGGAGCCGTGTAGCCTGGGAACATAACTGAGGATTCACTTTGGAACCCTGTGGCCCAGGAACATGACATGGGTGGATTCTGGAAACCTGAGGCCTTGGAACATGACATCTGTTTAGATTGTGGAATACTGTGGCCCGGGAACCTGACTGAGCCTTGGTTCTGGAACCCTGTGGACTGGGAACATGACTGAGGTTTTATTCTGGAACCCTGTAGCCTGGGAACAAAACTGAGGATTGATTCTGGAAGCCTGTGGCCTGGGAACATGACATCGGTGGATTCTGGAACACTGTGGCCTGGGAACCTGCGAACGGTTTGACTCTGGAACCCTGTGGCCTGGGAACACGAAATCGATTTGATTCCGGAAATCTGAGGCCTGGCAACATGACTGAGGTTTGATTCTGGATCTCTGTGGCCTGGGAAAATGACTGAGGCGTGATTCTGAAGACCTGTGGCCTGGAAACATGACATCTGTTTAGATTGTGGAATACTTTGGCCCGGGAACCTGACTGAGCCTTGGTTCTGGAACACTGTGCACTAGGAACATGACTGAGGTTTTATTCTGGAACCCTGTAGCCTGGGAACATAACTGAGGATTGATTCTGGAACCCTGTGGCCTGGGAACATAACATGGGTGGATTCTGGAACCCTGAGGCCTGGGAACAAGACATCTGTTTAGATTGTGGAATACTGTGACCCGGGAACCTGACTGAGCCTTGGTTCTGGAACCCTATGTACTGGGAATATGACTGAGGTTTTATTCTGGAACCCTGTAGCCTGGGAACATAACTGAGGATTGATTCTGGAACCCTGTGGCCTGGGAACATGACATGGGTGGATTCTGGAACCCTGAGGCCTGGGAACATGACATCTGTTTAGATTGTGGAATACTGTGCCCCGGGTACCTGACTGAGCCTTGGTTCTGGAACCCTGTGGACTGGGAACATTACTGAGGTTTTATTCCGGAACCCTGTAGCCTGCGAACATAACTGAGGATTGATTCTGGAACCCTGTTGCCTGGCAGCATGACATCTGTGGATTCTGGAACTCTGTGGCCTGGGAACCTGCGAACGGTTTGACTCTGGTACCCTGTGGCCTGGGAACATGTCTGAGGTTTGATGGTGGAAACCTGTGGCCTGGTAACATGACTGAGGATAGACTCTGGAAGACTGTGGCCAGGGAACATGATATCGGGTTGATTCTGGAAACCTGTGTCCTGGGAACAAGTCTGAGGTTTGATTCTGGAACCCTGATGCCTGGGAACTTTACTGAGGTTTGTTTCTGGAAGCCTGTTTTCTGGGAACATGACTGCGGTTTGATTCTGGACACCTGTGTCCTGGGAACAAGACTGAGGTTTGATTCTGCAACCCTGTGGCTTGGGAACATGACTGAGGTTTGTTTCTGGAAGCCTGTTTTCTGGGAACATGACTGAGGTTTGATTCTGGACACCTGTGTCCTGGGAACATGACTGAGGTTTGATTGTTGAAACCTGTGGCCTTCGAACATGACTCAGGTTGATTCTGGAACCATGTGTCCTGGGAATATGACTGAGGTTTGATTCTGGAAACCTTTGTCCTTGGAAAATGACTGAGGTTTCAATGTGGAAACATGTGGCCTGGGATCATGACTGAGGTTTGATGGTGGAACACTCTGGCCTGGCAAAATGACTGAGGCTTGATTCTGGAGCCCTGTTTACTGGGAACATGACTGAGGTTTGATGGCAGAAACCTGTGGACTGGCAACATGACTGAGGTTTGATTTGGAACCCGTGCACGGGGACCATGACTGAGGCCTGATACTGGAACCCCGTGGCATGGGAACATGACATTGGTTTGATTCTGGAGCCCTGTTTACTGGGAACATGACTGAGGTTTCATGGTTGAATCCTGTGGCCTGGCAACATGATTGAGGTTTGATAGTGGAACCCTCAGGCTTGGGAACATGAGTGAGGCTTGATGGTGGAACCCTGTGGCCTGGCAATATGCCTGAGGTTTGATGGTGGAACCCTGTGGCTTGGCAAGATGACTTAGGTTTGATTGTGGAACACTCTGGCCTGGGAACATGACTGAGGCTTGATGGTGGAACCGTGGCCTGGCAACAGGACTGAGGTTTGATTGTGGAACCCTCTGGCCCTGGAATATGACTGAGGTTTAATTGTGGAACCCTGTGGCCTGGGAACATGATTGGGATTTGATTTCTGAAACCTGTGTCCAGGGAACATGACTGAGGTTTTATTCTGGAACCCTGTGTCCTGGGAACACGACTGAGGTTTGATTCTGTAACCATGTGGCCTGGGAATATGACTGAGGTTTGATTCTGGAAACCATTGGCCTGGGAACATGACTGATGTTAGAATGTGGAATCCTGTGGCCTGGGAACATGACATCGGTTTGGATTCTGGTACCCTGTTGCCTGGGAACATGAAATCGGTTTGATTCTGTAAACCTGAGGTCTGGGAATATGACTGAGGTTTGATTGTGGTACCCTATGGCCTGGCAACATGACTGAGGTTTGATTCTTGATGCCTGTGGCCTGGGAACATGACTGAGGCATGATTCTGGAAACCTGTGGCCTGGGAACATGACATCTGTTTAGATTGTGGAATACTGTGCCCCGGGAACCTGACTGAGCCTTGGTTCTGGAACCCTGTGGACTGGGAACATGACTGAGGTTTTATTCTGGAACCCTGTAGCCTGGGACCATAACTGAGGATTGATTCTGGAACCCTGTGGCCTGGGCACATGACAACGGTGGATTCTGGAACCCTGTGGACTAGGAACATGACTGAGGTTTTATTCTGGAACCCTGTAGCCTGGGAACATAACTGAGGATTGATTCTGGAACCTTGTGGCCTGGGAACATGACATGGGTGGATTCTGGAACCCTGAGGCCTGGTAACATGACATCTGTTTAGATTGTGGAATACTGTGCCCTGGGAACGTGACTGAGCCTTGGTTCTGGAACCCTGTGGACTGGGAACATGACTGACGTTTTATTCTGGAACCCTGTAGCCTGGGAACATAACTGAGGATTGATTCTGGAACCCTGTGGCCTAGGAACATGACTGGGATTTGATTTCTGAAACCTGTGTCCAGGGAAAATGACTGAGGTTTTATTCTGGAACCCTGTGTCCTGGGAGCACGACTGAGGTTTGATTCTGGAACCATGTGGCCTGGGAATATGACTTAGGTTTGATTCTGGAAACCATTGGCCTGGGAACATGACTGATGTTAGAGTGTGGAATCCTGTGCCCTGGGAACATGACATCGGTTTGGATTCTGGTACCCTGTTGCCTGGAAACATGAAATCGGTTTGATTCTGGAAACCTTAGGCCTGGGAATATGACTGAGGTTTGATGGTGGTACCCTATGGCCTGGCAACATGACTGAGGTTTGATTCTGGATCCCTGTGGCCTGGGAACATGACATCTGTTTAGATTGTGGAATACTGTGCCCCGGGAACCTGACTGAGCCTTGGTTCTGGACCCCTGTGGACTGGGAACATGACTGAGGTTTTATTCTGGAACCCTGTGTCCTGTTAACATGACATAGGTGGATTCTGGAACCCTGAGGCCTGGGAACATGAAATCTGTTTAGATTGTGGAATACTGTGGCCTGGGAACTTGACTGAGCCTTGGTTCTGGAAACCTGTGGACTGGGAATATGACTGAGGTTTTATTCTGGAGCCGTGTAGCCTGGGAACATAACTGAGGATTCACTTTGGAACCCTGTGGCCCAGGAACATGACATGGGTGGATTCTGGAAACCTGAGGCCTTGGAACATGACATCTGTTTAGATTGTGGAATACTGTGGCCCGGGAACCTGACTGAGCCTTGGTTCTGGAACCCTGTGGACTGGGAACATGACTGAGGTTTTATTCTGGAACCCTGTAGCCTGGGAACAAAACTGAGGATTGATTCTGGAAGCCTGTGGCCTGGGAACATGACATCGGTGGATTCTGGAACACTGTGGCCTGGGAACCTGCGAACGGTTTGACTCTGGAACCCTGTGGCCTGGGAACACGAAATCGGTTTGATTCCGGAAATCTGAGGCCTGGCAACATGACTGAGGTTTGATTCTGGATCTCTGTGGCCTGGGAAAATGACTGAGGCGTGATTCTGAAGACCTGTGGCCTGGAAACATGACATCTGTTTAGATTGTGGAATACTTTGGCCCGGGAACCTGACTGAGCCTTGGTTCTGGAACACTGTGCACTAGGAACATGACTGAGGTTTTATTCTGGAACCCTGTAGCCTGGGAACATAACTGAGGATTGAATCTGGAACCCTGTGGCCTGGGAACATAACATGGGTGGATTCTGGAACCCTGAGGCCTGGGAACAAGACATCTGTTTAGATTGTGGAATACTGTGACCCGGGAACCTGACTGAGCCTTGGTTCTGGAACCCTATGTACTGGGAATATGACTGAGGTTTTATTCTGGAACCCTGTAGCCTTGGAACATAACTGAGGATTGATTCTGGAACCCTGTGGCCTGGGAACATGACATGGGTGGATTCTGGAACCCTGAGGCCTGGGAACATGACATCTGTTTAGATTGTGGAATACTGTGCCCCGGGTACCTGACTGAGCCTTGATTCTGGAACCCTGTGGACTGGGAACATGACTGAGGTTTTTTTCCGAAACCCTGTAGCCTGCGAATATAACTGAGGATTGATTCTGGAACCCTGTGGCCTGGCCGCATGACATCGGTGGATTCTGGAACTCTGTGGCCTGGGAACCTGCGAACGGTTTGACTCTGGTACCCTGTGGCCTGGGAACATATCTGAGGTTTGATGGTGGAAACCTGTGGCCTGGCAACATGACTGAGGATTGATTCTGGAAGACTGTGGCCAGGGAACATGATATCTGGTTGATTCTGGAAACCTGTGTCCTGGGAACAAGACTGAAGTTTGATTCTGGAACCCTGTGGCCTGGGAACATGACTGAGGTTTGTTTCTGGAAGCCTGTTCCCTGGGAACATGACTGCGGTTTGATTCTGGACACCTGTGTCCTGGGAACAAGACTGAGGTTTGATTGTGCAACCCTGTGGCTTGGGAACATGACTGAGGTTTGTTTCTGGAAGCCTGTTCTCTGGGAACATGACTGAGGTTTGATTCTGGACACCTGTGTCCTGGGAACATGACTGAGGTTTGATTGTTGAAACCTGTGGCCTTCGAACACGACTCAGGTTGATTCTGGAACCATGTGTCCTGGGAATATGACTGAGGTTTGATTCTGGAAACCTTTGTCCTGGGAAAATGACTGAGGTTTCATTGTGGAAACATGTGGCCTGGGATCATGACTGAGGTTTGATGGTGGAACACTCTGGCCTGGCAAAATGACTGAGGCTTGATTCTGGAGCCCTGTTTACTGGGAACATGACTGAGGTTTGATGGCAGAAACCTGTGGACTGGCAACATGACTGAGGTTTGATTTGGAACCCTGTGCACGGGGACCATGACTGAGGCCTGATACTGGAACCCCGTGGCATGGGAACATGACATTGGTTTGATTCTGGAGCCCTGTTTATTGGGAACATGACTGAGGTTTCATGGTTGAATCCTGTGGCCTGGCAACATGATTGAGGTTTGATAGTGGAACCCTCAGGCTTGGGAACATGAGTGAGGCTTGATGGTGGAACACTGTGGCCTGGCAATATGCCTTAGGTTTGATGGTGGAACCCTGTGGCTTGGCAAGATGACTTAGGTTAGATTGTGGAACACTCTGACCTGGGAACATGACTGAGGCTTGATGGTGGAACCGTGGCCTGGCAACAGGACTGAGGTTTGATTGTGGAACCCTCTGGCCTGGGAATATGACTGAGGTTTAATTCTGGAAACCTGTGTCCTGTTAACATGACATGGGTGGATTCTGGAACCCTGAGGTCTGGGAACATGAAATCTGTTTAGATTGTGGAATACTGTGGCCTGGGAACTTGACTGTGCCTTGGTTCTGGAAACCTGTGGACTGGGAATATGACTGAGGTTTTATTCTGGAGCCGTGTAGCCTGGGAACATAACTGAGGATTCACTTTGGAACCCTGTGGCCCAGGAACATGACATGGGTGGATTCTGGAAACCTGAGGCCTTGGAACATGACATCTGTTTAGATTGTGGAATACTGTGGCCCGGGAACCTGACTGAGCCTTGGTTCTGGAACCCTGTGGACTGGGAACATGTCTGAGGTTTTATTCTGGAACCCTGTAGCCTGGGAATATAACTGAGGATTGATTCTGGAAGCCTGTGGCCTGGGAACATGACATCGGTGGATTCTGGAACACTGTGGCCTGGGAACATGACATCTGTTTAGATTGTGGAATACTGTGCCCCGGGTACCTGACTGAGCCTTGGTTCTGGAACCCTGTGGACTGGGAACATGGCTGAGGCTTTATTCCGGAACCCTGTAGCCTGGGAACATAACTGAGGATTGATTCTGGAACCCTGTGGCCTGGCAGCATGACATCTGTGGATTCTGGAACTCTGTGGCCTGGGAACCTGCGAACGGTTTGACTCTGGTACCCTGTGGCCTGGGAACATGTCTGAGGTTTGATGGTGGAAACCTGTGGCCTGGTAACATGACTGAGGATAGACTCTGGAAGACTGTGGCCAGGGAACATGATATCGGGTTGATTCTGGAAACCTGTGTCCTGGGAACAAGACTGAGGTTTGATTCTGCAACCCTGTGGCTTGGGAACATGACTGAGGCTTGTTTCTGGAAGCCTGTTTTCTGGGAACATGACTGAGGTTTGATTCTGGACACCTGTGTCCTGGGAACATGACTGAGGTTTGATTGTTGAAACCTGTGGCCTTCGAACATGACTCAGGTTGATTCTGGAACCATGTGTCCTGGGAATATGACTGAGGTTTGATTCTGGAAACCTTTGTCCTGGGAAAATGACTGAGGTTTCAATGTGGAAACATGTGGCCTGGGATCATGACTGAGGTTTGATGGTGGAACACTCTGGCCTGGCAAAATGACTGAGGCTTGATTCTGGAGCCCTGTTTACTGGGAACATTCCTGAGGTTTGATGGCAGAAACCTGTGGACTGGCAACATGACTGAGGTTTGATTTGGAACCCTGTGCACGGGGACCATGACTGAGGCCTGATACTGGAACCCCGTGGCATGGGAACATGACATTGGTTTGATTCTGGAGCCCTGTTTACTGGGAACATGACTGAGGTTTCATGGTTGAATCCTGTGGCCTGGCAACATGATTGAGGTTTGATAGTGGAACCCTGTGGCCTGGCAATATGCCTGAGGTTTGATGGTGGAACCCTGTGGCTTGGCAAGATGACTTAGGTTTGATTGTGGAACACTCTGGCCTGGGAACATGACTGAGGCTTGATGGTGGAACCGTGGCCTGGCAACAGGACTGAGGTTTGATTGTGGAACACTCTTGCCCTGGAATATGACTGAGGTTTAATTGTGGAACCCTGTGGCCTGGGAACATGACTGGGATTTGATTTCTGAAACCTGTGTCCAGGGAACATGACTGAGGTTTTATTCTGGAACCCTGTGTCCTGGGAACACGACTGAGGTTTGATTCTGTAACCATGTGGCCTGGGAATATGACTGAGGTTTGATTCTGGAAACCATTGGCCTGGGAACATGACTGATGTTAGAATGTGGAATCCTGTGGCCTGGGAACATGACATCGGTTTGGATTCTGGTACCCTGTTGCCTGGGAACATGAAATCGGTTTGATTCTGTAAACCTGAGGTCTGGGAATATGACTGAGGTTTGATTGTGGTACCCTATGGCCTGGCAACATGACTGAGGTTTGATTCTGGATTCCTGTGGCCTGGGAACATGACTGAGGCATGATTCTGGAAACCTGTGGCCTGGGAACATGACATCTGTTTAGATTGTGGAATACTGTGCCCCGGGAACCTGACTGAGCCTTGGTTCTGGAACCCTGTGGACTGGGAACATGACATCGGTTTGGATTCTGGTACCCTGTTGCCTGGGAACATGACATCGGTTTGGATTCTGGTACCCTGTTGCCTGGGAACATGAAATCGGTTTGATTCTGTAAACCTGAGGTGTGGGAATATGACTGAGGTTTGATTGTGGTACCCTATGGCCTGGCAACATGACTGAGGTTTGATTCTGGATTCCTGAGGCCTGGGAACATGACTGAGGCATGATTCTGGAAACCTGTGGCCTGGGTACATGACATCTGTTTAGATTGTGGAATACTGTGCCCCGGGAACCTGACTGAGCCATGGTTCTGGACCCCTGTGGACTGGGAACATGACTGAGGTTTTATTCTGGAACCCTGTAGCCTGGGACCATAACTGAGGATTGATTCTGGAACCCTGTGGCCTGGGCACATGACAACGGTGGATTCTGGAACCCTGTGGACTAGGAACATGACTGAGGTTTTATTCTGGAACCTTGTAGCCTGGGAACATAACTGAGGATTGATTCTGGAACCCTGTGGCCTGGGAACATGACATGGGTGGATTCTGGAACCCTGAGGCCTGGTAACATGACATCTGTTTAGATTGTGGAATACTGTGCCCTGGGAACGTGACTGAGCCTTGGTTCTGGAACCCTGTGGACTGGGAACATGACTGAGGTTTTATTCGGAAACCCTGTAGCCTGCGAACATAACTGAGGATTGATTCTGGAACCCTGTGGCCTGGCCGCATGACATCTGTGGATTCTGGAACTCTGTGGCCTGGGAACCTGCGAACGGTTTGACTCTGGTACCCTGTGGCCTGGGAACATGTCTGAGGTTTGATGGTGGAAACCTGTGGCCTGGCAACATGACTGAGGATTGATTCTGGAAGACTGTGGCCAGGGAACATGATATCTGGTTGATTCTGGAAACCTGTGTCCTGGGAACAAGACTGAAGTTTGATTCTGGAACCCTGTGGCCTGGGAACATGACTGAGGTTTGTTTCTGGAAGCCTGTTCCCTGGGAACATGACTGCGGCTTGACTCTGGACACCTGTGTCCTGGAAACAAGACTGAGGTTTGATTCTGTAACCATGTGGCCTGGGAATATGACTGAGGTTTGATTCTGGAAACCATTGGCCTGGGAACATGACTGATGTTAGAATGTGGAATCCTGTGGCCTGGGAACATGCCATCGGTTTGGATTCTGGTACCCTGTTGCCTGGGAACATGAAATCGGTTTGATTCTGTAAACCTGAGGTCTGGGAATATGACTGAGGTTTGATTGTGGTACCCTATGGCCTGGCAACATGCCTGAGGTTTGATTCTGGATGCCTGTGTCCTGGGAACATGACATGGGTGGATTCTGGAACCCTGAGGCCTGGGAACATGACATCTGTTTAGATTGTGGAATACTGTGCCCCGGGAACCTGACTGAGCCTTGGTTCTGGAACCCTGTGGACTGGGAACATGACTGACGTTTTATTCTGGAACCCTGTAGCCTGGGAACATAACTGAGGATTGATTCTGGAACCCTGTGGCCTGGGAACATGACTGGGATTTGATTTCTGAAACCTGTGTCCAGGGAAAATGACTGAGGATTTATTCTGGAACCCTGTGTCCTGGGAACACGACTGAGGTTTGATTCTGGAACCATGTGGCCTGGGAATATGACTTAGGTTTGATTCTGGAAACCATTGGCCTGGGAACATGACTGATGTTAGAGTGTGGAATCCTGTGCCCTGGGAACATGACATCGGTTTGGATTCTGGTACCCTGTTGCCTGGAAACATGAAATCGGTTTGATTCTGGAAACCTTAGGCCTGGGAATATGACTGAGGTTAGATGGTGGTACCCTATGGCCTGGCAACATGACTGAGGTTTGATTCTGGATCCCTGTGGCCTGGGAACATGACATCTGTTTAGATTGTGGAATACTGTGCCCCGGGAACCTGACTGAGCCATGGTTCTGGACCCCTGTGGACTGGGAACATGACTGAGGTTTCATTCTGGAACCCTGTGTCCTGTTAACATGACATGCGTGGATTCTGGAACCCTGAGGCCTGGGAACATGAAATCTGTTTAGATTGTGGAATCCTGTGGCCTGGGAACTTGACTGAGCCTTGGTTCTGGAAACCTGTGGACTGGGAACATGACTGAGGTTTTATTCTGGAACCCTGTAGCCTGGGAACATAACTGAGGATTGATTCTGGAAGCCTGTGGCCTGGGAACATGACATCGGTGGATTCTGGAACACTGTGGCCTCGGAACCTGCGAACGGTTTGACTCTGGAACCCTGTGGCCTGGGAACACGAAATCGGTTTGATTCCGGAAATCTGAGGCCTGGCAACATGACTGAGGTTTGATTCTGGATCTCTGTGGCCTGGGAAAATGACTGAGGCGTGATTCTGAAGACCTGTGGCCTGGAAACATGACATCTGTTTAGATTGTGGAATACTTTGGCCCGGGAACCTGACTGAGCCTTGGTTCTGGAACACTGTGCACTAGGAACATGACTGAGGTTTTATTCTGGAACCCTGTAGCCTGGGAACATAACTGAGGATTGATTCTGGAACCCTGTGGCCTGGGAACATGACATGGGTGGATTCTGGAACCCTGAGGCCTGGGAACATGACATCTGTTTAGATTGTGGAATACTGTGCCCCGGGTACCTGACTGAGCCTTGATTCTGGAACCCTGTGGACTGGGAACATGACTGAGGTTTTATTCCGGAACCCTGTAGCCTGCGAACATAACTGAGGATTGATTCTGGATCCCTGTGGCCTGGCCGCATGACATCGGTGGATTCTGGAACTCTGTGGCCTGGGAACCTGCGAACGGTTTGACTCTGGTACCCTGTGGCCTGGGAACATGTCTGAGGTTTGATGGTGGAAACCTGTGGCCTGGCAACATGACTGAGGATTGATTCTGGAAGACTGTGGCCAGGGAACATGATATCTGGTTGATTCTGGAAACCTGTGTCCTGGGAACAAGACTGAAGTTTGATTCTGGAACCCTGTGGCCTGGGAACATGACTGAGGTTTGTTTCTGGAAGCCTGTTCCCTGGGAACATGACTGCGGTTTGATTCTGGACACCTGTGTCCTGGGAACAAGACTGAGGTTTGATTCTGCAACCCTGTGGCTTGGGAACATGACTGAGGTTTGTTTCTGGAAGCCTGTTCTCTGGGAACATGACTGAGGTTTGATTCTGGACACCTGTGTCCTGGGAACATGACTGAGGTTTGATTGTTGAAACCTGTGGCCTTCGAACACGACTCAGGTTGATTCTG
Organism: Balaenoptera physalus; assembly: GCF_965194825.1. Taxonomy (NCBI): domain Eukaryota; kingdom Metazoa; phylum Chordata; class Mammalia; order Artiodactyla; family Balaenopteridae; genus Balaenoptera; species Balaenoptera physalus. The sequence continues at coordinate 113,010 of NW_028125665.1, read as the reverse complement.
GAACCATGTGTCCTGGGAATATGACTGAGGTTTGATTCTGGAAACCTTTGTCCTGGGAAAATGACTGAGGTTTCATTGTGGAAACATGTGGCCTGGGATCATGACTGAGGTTTGATGGTGGAACACTCTGGCCTGGCAAAATGACTGAGGCTTGATTCTGGAGCCCTGTTTACTGGGAACATGACTGAGGTTTGATGGCAGAAACCTGTGGACTGGCAACATGACTGAGGTTTGATTTGGAACCCTGTGCACGGGGACCATGACTGAGGCCTGATACTGGAACCCCGTGGCATGGGAACATGACATTGGTTTGATTCTGGAGCCCTGTTTATTGGGAACATGACTGAGGTTTCATGGTTGAATCCTGTGGCCTGGCAACATGATTGAGGTTTGATAGTGGAACCCTCAGGCTTGGGAACATGAGTGAGGCTTGATGGTGGAACACTGTGGCCTGGCAATATGCCTTAGGTTTGATGGTGGAACCCTGTGGCTTGGCAAGATGACTTAGGTTAGATTGTGGAACACTCTGACCTGGGAACATGACTGAGGCTTGATGGTGGAACCGTGGCCTGGCAACAGGACTGAGGTTTGATTGTGGAACCCTCTGGCCTGGGAATATGACTGAGGTTTAATTCTGGAAACCTGTGTCCTGTTAACATGACATGGGTGGATTCTGGAACCCTGAGGTCTGGGAACATGAAATCTGTTTAGATTGTGGAATACTGTGGCCTGGGAACTTGACTGTGCCTTGGTTCTGGAAACCTGTGGACTGGGAATATGACTGAGGTTTTATTCTGGAGCCGTGTAGCCTGGGAACATAACTGAGGATTCACTTTGGAACCCTGTGGCCCAGGAACATGACATGGGTGGATTCTGGAAACCTGAGGCCTTGGAACATGACATCTGTTTAGATTGTGGAATACTGTGGCCCGGGAACCTGACTGAGCCTTGGTTCTGGAACCCTGTGGACTGGGAACATGTCTGAGGTTTTATTCTGGAACCCTGTAGCCTGGGAATATAACTGAGGATTGATTCTGGAAGCCTGTGGCCTGGGAACATGACATCGGTGGATTCTGGAACACTGTGGCCTGGGAACATGACATCTGTTTAGATTGTGGAATACTGTGCCCCGGGTACCTGACTGAGCCTTGGTTCTGGAACCCTGTGGACTGGGAACATGGCTGAGGCTTTATTCCGGAACCCTGTAGCCTGGGAACATAACTGAGGATTGATTCTGGAACCCTGTGGCCTGGCAGCATGACATCTGTGGATTCTGGAACTCTGTGGCCTGGGAACCTGCGAACGGTTTGACTCTGGTACCCTGTGGCCTGGGAACATGTCTGAGGTTTGATGGTGGAAACCTGTGGCCTGGTAACATGACTGAGGATAGACTCTGGAAGACTGTGGCCAGGGAACATGATATCGGGTTGATTCTGGAAACCTGTGTCCTGGGAACAAGACTGAGGTTTGATTCTGCAACCCTGTGGCTTGGGAACATGACTGAGGCTTGTTTCTGGAAGCCTGTTTTCTGGGAACATGACTGAGGTTTGATTCTGGACACCTGTGTCCTGGGAACATGACTGAGGTTTGATTGTTGAAACCTGTGGCCTTCGAACATGACTCAGGTTGATTCTGGAACCATGTGTCCTGGGAATATGACTGAGGTTTGATTCTGGAAACCTTTGTCCTGGGAAAATGACTGAGGTTTAAATGTGGAAACATGTGGCCTGGGATCATGACTGAGGTTTGATGGTGGAACACTCTGGCCTGGCAAAATGACTGAGGCTTGATTCTGGAGCCCTGTTTACTGGGAACATTCCTGAGGTTTGATGGCAGAAACCTGTGGACTGGCAACATGACTGAGGTTTGATTTGGAACCCTGTGCACGGGGACCATGACTGAGGCCTGATACTGGAACCCCGTGGCATGGGAACATGACATTGGTTTGATTCTGGAGCCCTGTTTACTGGGAACATGACTGAGGTTTCATGGTTGAATCCTGTGGCCTGGCAACATGATTGAGGTTTGATAGTGGAACCCTGTGGCCTGGCAATATGCCTGAGGTTTGATGGTGGAACCCTGTGGCTTGGCAAGATGACTTAGGTTTGATTGTGGAACACTCTGGCCTGGGAACATGACTGAGGCTTGATGGTGGAACCGTGGCCTGGCAACAGGACTGAGGTTTGATTGTGGAACACTCTTGCCCTGGAATATGACTGAGGTTTAATTGTGGAACCCTGTGGCCTGGGAACATGACTGGGATTTGATTTCTGAAACCTGTGTCCAGGGAACATGACTGAGGTTTTATTCTGGAACCCTGTGTCCTGGGAACACGACTGAGGTTTGATTCTGTAACCATGTGGCCTGGGAATATGACTGAGGTTTGATTCTGGAAACCATTGGCCTGGGAACATGACTGATGTTAGAATGTGGAATCCTGTGGCCTGGGAACATGACATCGGTTTGGATTCTGGTACCCTGTTGCCTGGGAACATGAAATCGGTTTGATTCTGTAAACCTGAGGTCTGGGAATATGACTGAGGTTTGATTGTGGTACCCTATGGCCTGGCAACATGACTGAGGTTTGATTCTGGATTCCTGTGGCCTGGGAACATGACTGAGGCATGATTCTGGAAACCTGTGGCCTGGGAACATGACATCTGTTTAGATTGTGGAATACTGTGCCCCGGGAACCTGACTGAGCCTTGGTTCTGGAACCCTGTGGACTGGGAACATGACATCGGTTTGGATTCTGGTACCCTGTTGCCTGGGAACATGACATCGGTTTGGATTCTGGTACCCTGTTGCCTGGGAACATGAAATCGGTTTGATTCTGTAAACCTGAGGTGTGGGAATATGACTGAGGTTTGATTGTGGTACCCTATGGCCTGGCAACATGACTGAGGTTTGATTCTGGATTCCTGAGGCCTGGGAACATGACTGAGGCATGATTCTGGAAACCTGTGGCCTGGGTACATGACATCTGTTTAGATTGTGGAATACTGTGCCCCGGGAACCTGACTGAGCCATGGTTCTGGACCCCTGTGGACTGGGAACATGACTGAGGTTTTATTCTGGAACCCTGTAGCCTGGGACCATAACTGAGGATTGATTCTGGAACCCTGTGGCCTGGGCACATGACAACGGTGGATTCTGGAACCCTGTGGACTAGGAACATGACTGAGGTTTTATTCTGGAACCTTGTAGCCTGGGAACATAACTGAGGATTGATTCTGGAACCCTGTGGCCTGGGAACATGACATGGGTGGATTCTGGAACCCTGAGGCCTGGTAACATGACATCTGTTTAGATTGTGGAATACTGTGCCCTGGGAACGTGACTGAGCCTTGGTTCTGGAACCCTGTGGACTGGGAACATGACTGAGGTTTTATTCGGGAACCCTGTAGCCTGCGAACATAACTGAGGATTGATTCTGGAACCCTGTGGCCTGGCCGCATGACATCTGTGGATTCTGGAACTCTGTGGCCTGGGAACCTGCGAACGGTTTGACTCTGGTACCCTGTGGCCTGGGAACATGTCTGAGGTTTGATGGTGGAAACCTGTGGCCTGGCAACATGACTGAGGATTGATTCTGGAAGACTGTGGCCAGGGAACATGATATCTGGTTGATTCTGGAAACCTGTGTCCTGGGAACAAGACTGAAGTTTGATTCTGGAACCCTGTGGCCTGGGAACATGACTGAGGTTTGTTTCTGGAAGCCTGTTCCCTGGGAACATGACTGCGGCTTGACTCTGGACACCTGTGTCCTGGGAACAAGACTGAGGTTTGATTCTGTAACCATGTGGCCTGGGAATATGACTGAGGTTTGATTCTGGAAACCATTGGCCTGGGAACATGACTGATGTTAGAATGTTGGATCCTGTGGCCTGGGAACATGCCATCGGTTTGGATTCTGGTACCCTGTTGCCTGGGAACATGAAATCGGTTTGATTCTGTAAACCTGAGGTCTGGGAATATGACTGAGGTTTGATTGTGGTACCCTATGGCCTGGCAACATGCCTGAGGTTTGATTCTGGATGCCTGTGTCCTGGGAACATGACATGGGTGGATTCTGGAACCCTGAGGCCTGGGAACATGACATCTGTTTAGATTGTGGAATACTGTGCCCCGGGAACCTGACTGAGCCTTGGTTCTGGAACCCTGTGGACTGGGAACATGACTGACGTTTTATTCTGGAACCCTGTAGCCTGGGAACATAACTGAGGATTGATTCTGGAACCCTGTGGCCTGGGAACATGACTGGGATTTGATTTCTGAAACCTGTGTCCAGGGAAAATGACTGAGGATTTATTCTGGAACCCTGTGTCCTGGGAACACGACTGAGGTTTGATTCTGGAACCATGTGGCCTGGGAATATGACTTAGGTTTGATTCTGGAAACCATTGGCCTGGGAACATGACTGATGTTAGAGTGTGGAATCCTGTGCCCTGGGAACATGACATCGGTTTGGATTCTGGTACCCTGTTGCCTGGAAACATGAAATCGGTTTGATTCTGGAAACCTTAGGCCTGGGAATATGACTGAGGTTAGATGGTGGTACCCTATGGCCTGGCAACATGACTGAGGTTTGATTCTGGATCCCTGTGGCCTGGGAACATGACATCTGTTTAGATTGTGGAATACTGTGCCCCGGGAACCTGACTGAGCCATGGTTCTGGACCCCTGTGGACTGGGAACATGACTGAGGTTTCATTCTGGAACCCTGTGTCCTGTTAACATGACATGCGTGGATTCTGGAACCCTGAGGCCTGGGAACATGAAATCTGTTTAGATTGTGGAATACTGTGGCCTGGGAACTTGACTGAGCCTTGGTTCTGGAAACCTGTGGACTGGGAACATGACTGAGGTTTTATTCTGGAACCCTGTAGCCTGGGAACATAACTGAGGATTGATTCTGGAAGCCTGTGGCCTGGGAACATGACATCGGTGGATTCTGGAACACTGTGGCCTCGGAACCTGCGAACGGTTTGACTCTGGAACCCTGTGGCCTGGGAACACGAAATCGGTTTGATTCCGGAAATCTGAGGCCTGGCAACATGACTGAGGTTTGATTCTGGATCTCTGTGGCCTGGGAAAATGACTGAGGCGTGATTCTGAAGACCTGTGGCCTGGAAACATGACATCTGTTTAGATTGTGGAATACTTTGGCCCGGGAACCTGACTGAGCCTTGGTTCTGGAACACTGTGCACTAGGAACATGACTGAGGTTTTATTCTGGAACCCTGTAGCCTGGGAACATAACTGAGGATTGATTCTGGAACCCTGTGGCCTGGGAACATGACATGGGTGGATTCTGGAACCCTGAGGCCTGGGAACATGACATCTGTTTAGATTGTGGAATACTGTGCCCCGGGTACCTGACTGAGCCTTGATTCTGGAACCCTGTGGACTGGGAACATGACTGAGGTTTTATTCCGGAACCCTGTAGCCTGCGAACATAACTGAGGATTGATTCTGGATCCCTGTGGCCTGGCCGCATGACATCGGTGGATTCTGGAACTCTGTGGCCTGGGAACCTGCGAACGGTTTGACTCTGGTACCCTGTGGCCTGGGAACATGTCTGAGGTTTGATGGTGGAAACCTGTGGCCTGGCAACATGACTGAGGATTGATTCTGGAAGACTGTGGCCAGGGAACATGATATCGGGTTGATTCTGGAAACCTGTGTCCTGGGAACAAGACTGAAGTTTGATTCTGGAACCCTGTGGCCTGGGAACATGACTGAGGTTTGTTTCTGGAAGCCTGTTCTCTGGGAACATGACTGAGGTTTGATTCTGGACACCTGTGTCCTGGGAACATGACTGAGGTTTGATTGTTGAAACCTGTGGCCTTCGAACACGACTCAGGTTGATTCTGGAACCATGTGTCCTGGGAATATGACTGAGGCTTGATTCTGGAAACCTTTGTCCTGGGAAAATGACTGAGGTTTCATTGTGGAAACATGTGGCCTGGGATCATGACTGAGGTTTGATGGTGGAACACTCTGGCCTGGCAAAATGACTGAGGCTTGATTCTGGAGCCCTGTTTACTGGGAACATGACTGAGGTTTGATGGCAGAAACCTGTGGACTGGCAACATGACTGAGGTTTGATTTGGAACCCTGTGCACGGGGACCATGACTGAGGCCTGATACTGGAACCCCGTGGCATGGGAACATGACATTGGTTTGATTCTGGAGCCCTGTTTACTGGGAACATGACTGAGGTTTCATGGTTGAATCCTGTGGCCGGGCAACATGATTGAGGTTTGATAGTGGAACCCTCAGGCTTGGGAACATGAGTGAGGCTTGATGGTGGAACCCTGTGGCCTGGCAATATGCCTGAGGTTTGATGGTGGAACCCTGTGGCTTGGCAAGATGACTTAGGTTAGATTGTGGAACACTCTGACCTGGGAACATGACTGAGGCTTGATGGTGGAACCGTGGCCTGGCAACAGGACTGAGGTTTGATTGTGGAACCCTCTGGCCTGGGAATATGACTGAGGTTTAATTGTGGAAACCTGCGGCCTGGGAACATGACTGGGATTTGATTTCTGAAACCTGTGTCCAGGGAACATGACTGAGGTTTTATTCTGCAACCCTGTGTCCTGGGAACACGACTGAGGTTTGATTCTGTAACCATGTGGCCTGGGAATATGACTGAGGTTTGATTCTGGAAACCATTGGCCTGGGAACATGACTGATGATAGAATGTGGAATCCTGTGGCCTGGGAACATGACATCGGTTTGGATTCTGGTACCCTGTTGCCTGGGAACATGAAATCGGTTTGATTCTGTAAACCTGAGGTCTGGGAATATGACTGAGGTTTGATTGTGGTACCCTATGGCCTGGCAACATGACTGAGGTTTGATTCTGGATTCCTGAGGCCTGGGAACATGACTGAGGCATGATTCTGGAAACCTGTGGCCTGGGAACATGACATCTGTTTAGATTGTGGAATACTGTGCCCCGGGAACCTGACTGAGCCTTGGTTCTGGAACCCTGTGGACTGGGAACATGACTGAGGTTTTATTCTGGAACCCTGTAGCCTGGGACCATAACTGAGGATTGATTCTGGAACCCTGTGGCCTGGGCACATGACAACGGTGGATTCTGGAACCCTGTGGACTAGGAACATGACTGAGGTTTTATTCTGGAACCTTGTAGCCTGGGAACATAACTGAGGATTGATTCTGGAACCCTGTGGCCTGGGAACATGACATGGGTGGATTCTGGAACCCTGAGGCCTGGTAACATGACATCTGTTTAGATTGTGGAATACTGTGCCCTGGGAACGTGACTGAGCCTTGGTTCTGGAACCCTGTGGACTGGGAACATGACTGAGGTTTTATTCGGGAACCCTGTAGCCTGCGAACATAACTGAGGATTGATTCTGGAACCCTGTGGCCTGTCCGCATGACATCTGTGGATTCTGGAACTCTGTGGCCTGGGAACCTGCGAACGGTTTGACTCTGGTAACCTGTGGCCTGGGAACATGTCTGAGGTTTGATGGTGGAAACCTGTGGCCTGGCCACATGACTGAGGATTGATTCTGGAAGACTGTGGCCAGGGAACATGATATCTGGTTGATTCTGGAAACCTGTGTCCTGGGAACAAGACTGAAGTTTGATTCTGGAACCCTGTGGCCTGGGAACATGACTGAGGTTTGTTTCTGGAAGCCTGTTCCCTGGGAACATGACTGCGGTTTGACTCTGGACACCTGTGTCCTGGGAACAAGACTGAGGTTTGATTCTGTAACCATGTGGCCTGGGAATATGACTGAGGTTTGATTCTGGAAACCATTGGCCTGGGAACATGACTGATGTTAGAATGTGGAATCCTGTGGCCTGGGAACATGCCATCGGTTTGGATTCTGGTACCCTGTTGCCTGGGAACATGAAATCGGTTTGATTCTGTAAACCTGAGGTCTGGGAATATGACTGAGGTTTGATTGTGGTACCCTATGGCCTGGCAACATGCCTGAGGTTTGATTCTGGATGCCTGTGGCCTGGGAACATGACATGGGTGGATTCTGGAACCCTGAGGCCTGGGAACATGACATCTGTTTAGATTGTGGAATACTGTGCCCCGGGAACCTGACTGAGCCTTGGTTCTGGAACCCTGTGGACTGGGAACATGACTGACGTTTTATTCTGGAACCCTGTAGCCTGGGAACATAACTGAGGATTGATTCTGGAACCCTGTGGCCTGGGAACATGACTGGGATTTGATTTTTGAAACCTGTGTCCAGGGAAAATGACTGAGGATTTATTCTGGAACCCTGTGTCCTGGGAACACGACTGAGGTTTGATTCTGGAACCATGTGGCCTGGGAATATGACTTAGGTTTGATTCTGGAAACCATTGGCCTGGGAACATGACTGATGTTAGAGTGTGGAATCCTGTGCCCTGGGAACATGACATCGGTTTGGATTCTGGTACCCTGTTGCCTGGAAACATGAAATCGGTTTGATTCTGGAAACCTTAGGCCTGGGAATATGACTGAGGTTAGATGGTGGTACCCTATGGCCTGGCAACATGACTGAGGTTTGATTCTGGATCCCTGTGGCCTGGGAACATGACATCTGTTTAGATTGTGGAATACTGTGCCCCGGGAACCTGACTGAGCCATGGTTCTGGACCCCTGTGGACTGGGAACATGACTGAGGTTTCATTCTGGAACCCTGTGTCCTGTTAACATGACATGCGTGGATTCTGGAACCCTGAGGCCTGGGAACATGAAATCTGTTTAGATTGTGGAATCCTGTGGCCTGGGAACTTGACTGAGCCTTGGTTCTGGAAACCTGTGGACTGGGAACATGACTGAGGTTTTATTCTGGAACCCTGTAGCCTGGGAACATAACTGAGGATTGATTCTGGAAGCCTGTGGCCTGGGAACATGACATCGGTGGATTCTGGAACACTGTGGCCTCGGAACCTGCGAACGGTTTGACTCTGGAACCCTGTGGCCTGGGAACACGAAATCGGTTTGATTCCGGAAATCTGAGGCCTGGCAACATGAATGAGGTTTGATTCTGGATCTCTGTGGCCTGGGAAAATGACTGAGGCGTGATTCTGAAGACCTGTGGCCTGGAAACATGACATCTGTTTAGATTGTGGAATACTTTGGCCCGGGAACCTGACTGAGCCTTGGTTCTGGAACACTGTGCACTAGGAACATGACTGAGGTTTTATTCTGGAACCCTGTAGCCTGGGAACATAACTGAGGATTGATTCTGGAACCCTGTGGCCTGGGAACATGACATGGGTGGATTCTGGAACCCTGAGGCCTGGGAACATGACATCTGTTTAGATTGTGGAATACTGTGCCCCGGGTACCTGACTGAGCCTTGATTCTGGAACCCTGTGGACTGGGAACATGACTGAGGTTTTATTCCGGAACCCTGTAGCCTGCGAACATAACTGAGGATTGATTCTGGATCCCTGTGGCCTGGCCGCATGACATCGGTGGATTCTGGAACTCTGTGGCCTGGGAACCTGCGAACGGTTTGACTCTGGTACCCTGTGGCCTGGGAACATGTCTGAGGTTTGATGGTGGAAACCTGTGGCCTGGCAACATGACTGAGGATTGATTCTGGAAGACTGTGGCCAGGGAACATGATATCGGGTTGATTCTGGAAACCTGTGTCCTGGGAACAAGACTGAAGTTTGATTCTGGAACCCTGTGGCCTGGGAACATGACTGAGGTTTGTTTCTGGAAGCCTGTTCCCTGGGAACATGACTGCGGTTTGATTCTGGACACCTGTGTCCTGGGAACAAGACTGAGGTTTGATTCTGCAAACCTGTGGCTTGGGAACATGACTGAGGTTTGTTTCTGGAAGCCTGTTCTCTGGGAACATGACTGAGGTTTGATTCTGGACACCTGTGTCCTGGGAACATGACTGAGGTTTGATTGTTGAAACCTGTGGCCTTCGAACACGACTCAGGTTGATTCTGGAACCATGTGTCCTGGGAATATGACTGAGGTTTGATTCTGGAAACCTTTGTCCTGGGAAAATGACTGAGGTTTCATTGTGGAAACATGTGGCCTGGGATCATGACTGAGGTTTGATGGTGGAACACTCTGGCCTGGCAAAATGACTGAGGCTTGATTCTGGAGCCCTGTTTACTGGGAACATGACTGAGGTTTGATGGCAGAAACCTGTGGACTGGCAACATGACTGAGGTTTGATTTGGAACCCTGTGCACGGGGACCATGACTGAGGCCTGATACTGGAACCCCGTGGCATGGGAACATGACATTGGTTTGATTCTGGAGCCCTGTTTACTGGGAACATGACTGAGGTTTCATGGTTGAATCCTGTGGCCTGGCAACATGATTGAGGTTTGATAGTGGAACCCTCAGGCTTGGGAACATGAGTGAGGCTTGATGGTGGAACCCTGTGGCCTGTCAATATGCCTGAGGTTTGATGGTGGAACCCTGTGGCTTGGCAAGATGACTTAGGTTTGATTGTGGAACACTCTGGCCTGGGAACATGACTGAGGCTTGATGGTGGAACCGTGGCCTGGCAACAGGACTGAGGTTTGATTGTGGAACCCTCTGGCCTGGGAATATGACTGAGGTTTAATTGTGGAAACCTGCGGCCTGGGAACATGACTGGGATTTGATTTCTGAAACCTGTGTCCAGGGAATATGACTGAGGTTTTATTCTGGAACCCTGTGTCCTGGGAACACGACTGAGGTTTGATTCTGTAACCATGTGGCCTGGGAATATGACTGAGGTTTGATTCTGGAAACCATTGGCCTGGGAACATGACTGATGATAGAATGTGGAATCCTGTGGCCTGGGAACATGACATCGGTTTGGATTCTGGTACCCTGTTGCCTGGGAACATGAAATCGGTTTGATTCTGTAAACCTGAGGTCTGGGAATATGACTGAGGTTTGATTGTGGTACCCTATGGCCTGGCAACATGACTGTGGTTTGATTCTGGATGCCTGAGGCCTGGGAACATGACTGAGGCATGATTCTGGAAACCTGTGGCCTGGGAACATGACATCTGTTTAGATTGTGGAATACTGTGCCCCGGGAACCTGACTGAGCCATGGTTCTGGAACCCTGTGGACTGGGAACATGACTGAGGTTTTATTCTGGAACCCTGTAGCCTGGGACCATAACTGACGATTGAGTCTGGAACCCTGTGGCCTGGGCACATGACAACGGTGGATTCTGGAACCCTGTGGACTAGGAACATGACTGAGGTTTTATTCTGGAACCTTGTAGCCTGGGAACATAACTGAGGATTGATTCTGGAACCCTGTGGCCTGGGAACATGACATGGGTGGATTCTGGAACCCTGAGGCCTGGTAACATGACATATGTTTAGATTGTGGAATACTGTGCCCTGGGAACGTGACTGAGCCTTGGTTCTGGAACCCTGTGGACTGGGAACATGACTGACGTTTTATTCTGGAACCCTGTAGCCTGGGAACATAACTGAGGATTGATTCTGGAACCCTGTGGCCTGGGAACATGACTGGGATTTGATTTCTGAAACCTGTGTCCAGGGAAAATGACTGAGGTTTTATTCTGGAACCCTGTGTCCTGGGAAAACGACTGAGGTTTGATTCTGGAACCATGTGGCCTGGGAATATGACTTAGGTTTGATTCTGGAAACCATTGGCCTGGGAACATGACTGATGTTAGAGTGTGGAATCCTGTGCCCTGGGAACATGACATCGGTTTGGATTCTGGTACCCTGTTGCCTGGAAACATGAAATCGGTTTGATTCTGGAAACCTTAGGCCTGGGAATATGACTGAGGTTAGATGGTGGTACCCTATGGCCTGGCAACATGACTGAGGTTTGATTCTGGATCCCTGTGGCCTGGGAACATGACATCTGTTTAGATTGTGGAATACTGTGCCCCGGGAACCTGACTGAGCCATGGTTCTGGACCCCTGTGGACTGGGAACATGACTGAGGTTTCATTCTGGAACCCTGTGTCCTGTTAACATGACATGCGTGGATTCTGGAACCCTGAGGCCTGGGAACATGAAATCTGTTTAGATTGTGGAATACTGTGGCCTGGGAACTTGACTGAGCCTTGGTTTTGGAAACCTGTGGACTGGGAACATAACTGAGGATTGATTCTGGAAGCCTGTGGCCTGGGAACATGACATCGGTGGATTCTGGAACACTGTGGCCTGGGAACCTGCGAACGGTTTGACTCTGGAACCCTGTGGCCTGGGAACACGAAATCGGTTTGATTCCGGAAATCTGAGGCCTGGCAACATGACTGAGGTTTGATTCTGGATCTCTGTGGCCTGGGAAAATGACTGAGGCGTGATTCTGAAGACCTGTGGCCTGGAAACATGACATCTGTTTAGATTGTGGAATACTTTGGCCCGGGAACCTGACTGAGCCTTGGTTCTGGAACACTGTGCACTAGGAACATGACTGAGGTTTTATTCTGGAACCCTGTAGCCTGGGAACATAACTGAGGATTGATTCTGGAACCCTGTGGCCTGGGAACATGACATGGGTGGATTCTGGAACCCTGAGGCCTGGGAACATGACATCTGTTTAGATTGTGGAATACTGTGCCCCGGGTACCTGACTGAGCCTTGATTCTGGAACCCTGTGGACTGGGAACATGACTGAGGTTTTATTCCGGAACCCTGTAGCCTGCGAACATAACTGAGGATTGATTCTGGATCCCTGTGGCCTGGCCGCATGACATCGGTGGATTCTGGAACTCTGTGGCCTGGGAACCTGCGAACGGTTTGACTCTGGTACCCTGTGGCCTGGGAACATGTCTGAGGTTTGATGGTGGAAACCTGGGCCTGGCAACATGACTGAGGATTGATTCTGGAAGACTGTGGCCAGGGAACATGATATCGGGTTGATTCTGGAAACCTGTGTCCTGGGAACAAGACTGAAGTTTGATTCTGGAACCCTGTGGCCTGGGAACATGACTGAGGTTTGTTTCTGGAAGCCTGTTCCCTGGGAACATGACTGCGGTTTGATTCTGGACACCTGTGTCCTGGGAACAAGACTGAGGTTTGATTCTGCAAACCTGTGGCTTGGGAACATGACTGAGGTTTGTTTCTGGAAGCCTGTTCTCTGGGAACATGACTGAGGTTTGATTCTGGACACCTGTGTCCTGGGAACATGACTGTGGTTTGATTGTTGAAACCAGTGGCCTTCGAACACGACTCAGGTTGATTCTGGAACCATGTGTCCTGGGAATATGACTGAGGTTTGATTCTGGAAACCTTTGTCCTGGGAAAATGACTGAGGTTTCAATGTGGAAACATGTGGCCTGGGATCATGACTGAGGTTTGATGGTGGAACACTCTGGCCTGGCAAAATGACTGAGGCTTGATTCTGGAGCCCTGTTTACTGGGAACATGACTGAGGTTTGATGGCAGAAACCTGTGGACTGGCAACATGACTGAGGTTTGATTTGGAACCCGTGCACGGGGACCATGACTGAGGCCTGATACTGGAACCCCGTGGCATGGGAACATGACATTGGTTTGATTCTGGAGCCCTGTTTACTGGGAACATGACTGAGGTTTCATGGTTGAATCCTGTGGCCTGGCAACATGATTGAGGTTTGATAGTGGAACCCTCAGGCTTGGGAACATGAGTGAGGCTTGATGGTGGAACCCTGTGGCCTGGCAATATGCCTGAGGTTTGATGGTGGAACCCTGTGGCTTGGCAAGATGACTTAGGTTAGATTGTGGAACACTCTGACCTGGGAACATGACTGAGGCTTGATGGTGGAACCGTGGCCTGGCAACAGGACTGAGGTTTGATTGTGGAACCCTCTGGCCTGGGAATATGACTGAGGTTTAATTGTGGAAACCTGCGGCCTGGGAACATGACTGGGATTTGATTTCTGAAACCTGTGTCCAGGGAACATGACTGAGGTTTTATTCTGGAACCCTGTGTCCTGGGAACACGACTGAGGTTTGATTCTGTAACCATGTGGCCTGGGAATATGACTGAGGTTTGATTCTGGAAACCATTGGCCTGGGAACATGACTGATGATAGAATGTGGAATCCTGTGGCCTGGGAACATGACATCGGTTTGGATTCTGGTACCCTGTGGCCTGGGAACATGAAATCGGTTTGATTCTGTAAACCTGAGGTCTGGGAATATGACTGAGGTTTGATTGTGGTACCCTATGGCCTGGCAACATGACTGAGGTTTGATTCTGGATGCCTGAGGCCTGGGAACATGACTGAGGCATGATTCTGGAAACCTGTGGCCTGGGAACATGACATCTGTTTAGATTGTGGAATACTGTGCCCCGGGAACCTGACTGAGCCATGGTTCTGGAACCCTGTGGACTGGGAACATGACTGAGGTTTTATTCTGGAACCCTGTAGCCTGGGACCATAACTGAGGATTGAGTCTGGAACCCTGTGGCCTGGGCACATGACAACGGTGGATTCTGGAACCCTGTGGACTAGGAACATGACTGAGGTTTTATTCTGGAACCTTGTAGCCTGGGAACATAACTGAGGATTGATTCTGGAACCCTGTGGCCTGGGAACATGACATGGGTGGATTCTGGAACCCTGAGGCCTGGTAACATGACATATGTTTATATTGTGGAATACTGTGCCCTGGGAACGTGACTGAGCCTTGGTTCTGGAACCCTGTGGACTGGTAACATGACTGACGTTTTATTCTGGAACCCTGTAGCCTGGGAACATAACTGAGGATTGATTCTGGAACCCTGTGGCCTGGGGACATGACTGGGATTTGATTTCTGAAACCTGTGTCCAGGGAAAATGACTGAGGTTTTATTCTGGAACCCTGTGTCCTGGGAAAACGACTGAGGTTTGATTCTGGAACCATGTGGCCTGGGAATATGACTTAGGTTTGATTCTGGAAACCATTGGCCTGGGAACATGACTGATGTTAGAGTGTGGAATCCTGTGCCCTGGGAACATGACATCGGTTTGGATTCTGGTACCCTGTTGCCTGGAAACATGAAATCGGTTTGATTCTGGAAACCTTAGGCCTGGGAATATGACTGAGGTTTGATGGTGGTACCCTATGGCCTGGCAACATGAGTGAGGTTTGATTCTGGATCCCTGTGGCCTGGGAACATGACATCTGTTTAGATTGTGGAATACTCTGCCCCGGGAACCTGACTGAGCCTTGGTTCTGGACCCCTGTGGACTGGGAACATGACTGAGGTTTTATTCTGGAACCCTGTGTCCTGTTAACATGACATACGTGGATTCTGGAACCCTGAGGCCTGGGAACATGAAATCTGTTTAGATTGTGGAATACTGTGGCCTGGGAACTTGACTGAGCCTTGGTTCTGGAATCCTGTGGACTGGGAATATGACTGAGGTTTTATTCTGGAGCCGTGTAGCCTGGGAACATAACTGAGGATTCACTTTGGAACCCTGTGGCCCAGGAACATGACATGGGTGGATTCTGGAAACCTGAGGCCTTGGAACATGACATCTGTTTAGATTGTGGAATACTGTGGCCCGGGAACCTGACTGAGCCTTGGTTCTGGAACCCTGTGGACTGGGAACATGACTGAGGTTTTATTCTGGAACCCTGTAGCCTGGGAACAAAACTGAGGATTGATTCTGGAAGCCTGTGGCCTGGGAACATGACATCGGTGGATTCTGGAACACTGTGGCCTGGGAACCTGCGAACGGTTTGACTCTGGAACCCTGTGGCCTGGGAACACGAAATCGGTTTGATTCCGGAAATCTGAGGCCTGGCAACATGACTGAGGTTTGATTCTGGATCTCTGTGGCCTGGGAAAATGACTGAGGCGTGATTCTGAAGACCTGTGGCCTGCAAACATGACATCTGTTTAGATTGTGGAATACTTTGGCCCGGGAACCTGACTGAGCCTTGGTTCTGGAACACTGTGCACTAGGAACATGACTGAGGTTTTATTCTGGAACCCTGTAGCCTGGGAACATAACTGAAGATTGAATCTGGAACCCTGTGGCCTGGGAACATAACATGGGTGGATTCTGGAACCCTGAGGCCTGGGAACAAGACATCTGTTTAGATTGTGGAATACTGTGACCCGGGAACCTGACTGAGCCTTGGTTCTGGAACCCTGTGGACTGGGAACATGACTGAGGTTTTATTCTGGAACCCTGTAGCCTGGGACCATAACTGAGGATTGATTCTGGAACCCTGTGGCCTGGGCACATGACAACGGTGGATTCTGGAACCCTGTGGACTAGGAACATGACTGAGGTTTTATTCTGGAACCTTGTAGCCTGGGAACATAACTGAGGATTGATTCTGGAACCCTGTGGCCTGGGAACATGACATGGGTGGATTCTGGAACCCTGAGGCCTGGTAACATGACATCTGTTTAGATTGTGGAATACTGTGCCCTGGGAACGTGACTGAGCCTTGGTTCTGGAACCCTGTGGACTGGGAACATGACTGAGGTTTTATTCGGGAACCCTGTAGCCTGCGAACATAACTGAGGATTGATTCTGGAACCCTGTGGCCTGTCCGCATGACATCTGTGGATTCTGGAACTCTGTGGCCTGGGAACCTGCGAACGGTTTGACTCTGGTAACCTGTGGCCTGGGAACATGTCTGAGGTTTGATGGTGGAAACCTGTGGCCTGGCCACATGACTGAGGATTGATTCTGGAAGACTGTGGCCAGGGAACATGATATCTGGTTGATTCTGGAAACCTGTGTCCTGGGAACAAGACTGAAGTTTGATTCTGGAACCCTGTGGCCTGGGAACATGACTGAGGTTTGTTTCTGGAAGCCTGTTCCCTGGGAACATGACTGCGGTTTGACTCTGGACACCTGTGTCCTGGGAACAAGACTGAGGTTTGATTCTGTAACCATGTGGCCTGGGAATATGACTGAGGTTTGATTCTGGAAACCATTGGCCTGGGAACATGACTGATGTTAGAATGTGGAATCCTGTGGCCTGGGAACATGCCATCGGTTTGGATTCTGGTACCCTGTTGCCTGGGAACATGAAATCGGTTTGATTCTGTAAACCTGAGGTCTGGGAATATGACTGAGGTTTGATTGTGGTACCCTATGGCCTGGCAACATGCCTGAGGTTTGATTCTGGATGCCTGTGGCCTGGGAACATGACATGGGTGGATTCTGGAACCCTGAGGCCTGGGAACATGACATCTGTTTAGATTGTGGAATACTGTGCCCCGGGAACCTGACTGAGCCTTGGTTCTGGAACCCTGTGGACTGGGAACATGACTGACGTTTTATTCTGGAACCCTGTAGCCTGGGAACATAACTGAGGATTGATTCTGGAACCCTGTGGCCTGGGAACATGACTGGGATTTGATTTTTGAAACCTGTGTCCAGGGAAAATGACTGAGGATTTATTCTGGAACCCTGTGTCCTGGGAACACGACTGAGGTTTGATTCTGGAACCATGTGGCCTGGGAATATGACTTAGGTTTGATTCTGGAAACCATTGGCCTGGGAACATGACTGATGTTAGAGTGTGGAATCCTGTGCCCTGGGAACATGACATCGGTTTGGATTCTGGTACCCTGTTGCCTGGAAACATGAAATCGGTTTGATTCTGGAAACCTTAGGCCTGGGAATATGACTGAGGTTAGATGGTGGTACCCTATGGCCTGGCAACATGACTGAGGTTTGATTCTGGATCCCTGTGGCCTGGGAACATGACATCTGTTTAGATTGTGGAATACTGTGCCCCGGGAACCTGACTGAGCCATGGTTCTGGACCCCTGTGGACTGGGAACATGACTGAGGTTTCATTCTGGAACCCTGTGTCCTGTTAACATGACATGCGTGGATTCTGGAACCCTGAGGCCTGGGAACATGAAATCTGTTTAGATTGTGGAATCCTGTGGCCTGGGAACTTGACTGAGCCTTGGTTCTGGAAACCTGTGGACTGGGAACATGACTGAGGTTTTATTCTGGAACCCTGTAGCCTGGGAACATAACTGAGGATTGATTCTGGAAGCCTGTGGCCTGGGAACATGACATCGGTGGATTCTGGAACACTGTGGCCTCGGAACCTGCGAACGGTTTGACTCTGGAACCCTGTGGCCTGGGAACACGAAATCGGTTTGATTCCGGAAATCTGAGGCCTGGCAACATGAATGAGGTTTGATTCTGGATCTCTGTGGCCTGGGAAAATGACTGAGGCGTGATTCTGAAGACCTGTGGCCTGGAAACATGACATCTGTTTAGATTGTGGAATACTTTGGCCCGGGAACCTGACTGAGCCTTGGTTCTGGAACACTGTGCACTAGGAACATGACTGAGGTTTTATTCTGGAACCCTGTAGCCTGGGAACATAACTGAGGATTGATTCTGGAACCCTGTGGCCTGGGAACATGACATGGGTGGATTCTGGAACCCTGAGGCCTGGGAACATGACATCTGTTTAGATTGTGGAATACTGTGCCCCGGGTACCTGACTGAGCCTTGATTCTGGAACCCTGTGGACTGGGAACATGACTGAGGTTTTATTCCGGAACCCTGTAGCCTGCGAACATAACTGAGGATTGATTCTGGATCCCTGTGGCCTGGCCGCATGACATCGGTGGATTCTGGAACTCTGTGGCCTGGGAACCTGCGAACGGTTTGACTCTGGTACCCTGTGGCCTGGGAACATGTCTGAGGTTTGATGGTGGAAACCTGTGGCCTGGCAACATGACTGAGGATTGATTCTGGAAGACTGTGGCCAGGGAACATGATATCGGGTTGATTCTGGAAACCTGTGTCCTGGGAACAAGACTGAAGTTTGATTCTGGAACCCTGTGGCCTGGGAACATGACTGAGGTTTGTTTCTGGAAGCCTGTTCCCTGGGAACATGACTGCGGTTTGATTCTGGACACCTGTGTCCTGGGAACAAGACTGAGGTTTGATTCTGCAAACCTGTGGCTTGGGAACATGACTGAGGTTTGTTTCTGGAAGCCTGTTCTCTGGGAACATGACTGAGGTTTGATTCTGGACACCTGTGTCCTGGGAACATGACTGAGGTTTGATTGTTGAAACCTGTGGCCTTCGAACACGACTCAGGTTGATTCTGGAACCATGTGTCCTGGGAATATGACTGAGGTTTGATTCTGGAAACCTTTGTCCTGGGAAAATGACTGAGGTTTCATTGTGGAAACATGTGGCCTGGGATCATGACTGAGGTTTGATGGTGGAACACTCTGGCCTGGCAAAATGACTGAGGCTTGATTCTGGAGCCCTGTTTACTGGGAACATGACTGAGGTTTGATGGCAGAAACCTGTGGACTGGCAACATGACTGAGGTTTGATTTGGAACCCTGTGCACGGGGACCATGACTGAGGCCTGATACTGGAACCCCGTGGCATGGGAACATGACATTGGTTTGATTCTGGAGCCCTGTTTACTGGGAACATGACTGAGGTTTCATGGTTGAATCCTGTGGCCTGGCAACATGATTGAGGTTTGATAGTGGAACCCTCAGGCTTGGGAACATGAGTGAGGCTTGATGGTGGAACCCTGTGGCCTGTCAATATGCCTGAGGTTTGATGGTGGAACCCTGTGGCTTGGCAAGATGACTTAGGTTTGATTGTGGAACACTCTGGCCTGGGAACATGACTGAGGCTTGATGGTGGAACCGTGGCCTGGCAACAGGACTGAGGTTTGATTGTGGAACCCTCTGGCCTGGGAATATGACTGAGGTTTAATTGTGGAAACCTGCGGCCTGGGAACATGACTGGGATTTGATTTCTGAAACCTGTGTCCAGGGAATATGACTGAGGTTTTATTCTGGAACCCTGTGTCCTGGGAACACGACTGAGGTTTGATTCTGTAACCATGTGGCCTGGGAATATGACTGAGGTTTGATTCTGGAAACCATTGGCCTGGGAACATGACTGATGATAGAATGTGGAATCCTGTGGCCTGGGAACATGACATCGGTTTGGATTCTGGTACCCTGTTGCCTGGGAACATGAAATCGGTTTGATTCTGTAAACCTGAGGTCTGGGAATATGACTGAGGTTTGATTGTGGTACCCTATGGCCTGGCAACATGACTGTGGTTTGATTCTGGATGCCTGAGGCCTGGGAACATGACTGAGGCATGATTCTGGAAACCTGTGGCCTGGGAACATGACATCTGTTTAGATTGTGGAATACTGTGCCCCGGGAACCTGACTGAGCCATGGTTCTGGAACCCTGTGGACTGGGAACATGACTGAGGTTTTATTCTGGAACCCTGTAGCCTGGGACCATAACTGACGATTGAGTCTGGAACCCTGTGGCCTGGGCACATGACAACGGTGGATTCTGGAACCCTGTGGACTAGGAACATGACTGAGGTTTTATTCTGGAACCTTGTAGCCTGGGAACATAACTGAGGATTGATTCTGGAACCCTGTGGCCTGGGAACATGACATGGGTGGATTCTGGAACCCTGAGGCCTGGTAACATGACATATGTTTAGATTGTGGAATACTGTGCCCTGGGAACGTGACTGAGCCTTGGTTCTGGAACCCTGTGGACTGGGAACATGACTGACGTTTTATTCTGGAACCCTGTAGCCTGGGAACATAACTGAGGATTGATTCTGGAACCCTGTGGCCTGGGAACATGACTGGGATTTGATTTCTGAAACCTGTGTCCAGGGAAAATGACTGAGGTTTTATTCTGGAACCCTGTGTCCTGGGAAAACGACTGAGGTTTGATTCTGGAACCATGTGGCCTGGGAATATGACTTAGGTTTGATTCTGGAAACCATTGGCCTGGGAACATGACTGATGTTAGAGTGTGGAATCCTGTGCCCTGGGAACATGACATCGGTTTGGATTCTGGTACCCTGTTGCCTGGAAACATGAAATCGGTTTGATTCTGGAAACCTTAGGCCTGGGAATATGACTGAGGTTAGATGGTGGTACCCTATGGCCTGGCAACATGACTGAGGTTTGATTCTGGATCCCTGTGGCCTGGGAACATGACATCTGTTTAGATTGTGGAATACTGTGCCCCGGGAACCTGACTGAGCCATGGTTCTGGACCCCTGTGGACTGGGAACATGACTGAGGTTTCATTCTGGAACCCTGTGTCCTGTTAACATGACATGCGTGGATTCTGGAACCCTGAGGCCTGGGAACATGAAATCTGTTTAGATTGTGGAATACTGTGGCCTGGGAACTTGACTGAGCCTTGGTTTTGGAAACCTGTGGACTGGGAACATAACTGAGGATTGATTCTGGAAGCCTGTGGCCTGGGAACATGACATCGGTGGATTCTGGAACACTGTGGCCTGGGAACCTGCGAACGGTTTGACTCTGGAACCCTGTGGCCTGGGAACACGAAATCGGTTTGATTCCGGAAATCTGAGGCCTGGCAACATGACTGAGGTTTGATTCTGGATCTCTGTGGCCTGGGAAAATGACTGAGGCGTGATTCTGAAGACCTGTGGCCTGGAAACATGACATCTGTTTAGATTGTGGAATACTTTGGCCCGGGAACCTGACTGAGCCTTGGTTCTGGAACACTGTGCACTAGGAACATGACTGAGGTTTTATTCTGGAACCCTGTAGCCTGGGAACATAACTGAGGATTGATTCTGGAACCCTGTGGCCTGGGAACATGACATGGGTGGATTCTGGAACCCTGAGGCCTGGGAACATGACATCTGTTTAGATTGTGGAATACTGTGCCCCGGGTACCTGACTGAGCCTTGATTCTGGAACCCTGTGGACTGGGAACATGACTGAGGTTTTATTCCGGAACCCTGTAGCCTGCGAACATAACTGAGGATTGATTCTGGATCCCTGTGGCCTGGCCGCATGACATCGGTGGATTCTGGAACTCTGTGGCCTGGGAACCTGCGAACGGTTTGACTCTGGTACCCTGTGGCCTGGGAACATGTCTGAGGTTTGATGGTGGAAACCTGGGCCTGGCAACATGACTGAGGATTGATTCTGGAAGACTGTGGCCAGGGAACATGATATCGGGTTGATTCTGGAAACCTGTGTCCTGGGAACAAGACTGAAGTTTGATTCTGGAACCCTGTGGCCTGGGAACATGACTGAGGTTTGTTTCTGGAAGCCTGTTCCCTGGGAACATGACTGCGGTTTGATTCTGGACACCTGTGTCCTGGGAACAAGACTGAGGTTTGATTCTGCAAACCTGTGGCTTGGGAACATGACTGAGGTTTGTTTCTGGAAGCCTGTTCTCTGGGAACATGACTGAGGTTTGATTCTGGACACCTGTGTCCTGGGAACATGACTGTGGTTTGATTGTTGAAACCAGTGGCCTTCGAACACGACTCAGGTTGATTCTGGAACCATGTGTCCTGGGAATATGACTGAGGTTTGATTCTGGAAACCTTTGTCCTGGGAAAATGACTGAGGTTTCAATGTGGAAACATGTGGCCTGGGATCATGACTGAGGTTTGATGGTGGAACACTCTGGCCTGGCAAAATGACTGAGGCTTGATTCTGGAGCCCTGTTTACTGGGAACATGACTGAGGTTTGATGGCAGAAACCTGTGGACTGGCAACATGACTGAGGTTTGATTTGGAACCCGTGCACGGGGACCATGACTGAGGCCTGATACTGGAACCCCGTGGCATGGGAACATGACATTGGTTTGATTCTGGAGCCCTGTTTACTGGGAACATGACTGAGGTTTCATGGTTGAATCCTGTGGCCTGGCAACATGATTGAGGTTTGATAGTGGAACCCTCAGGCTTGGGAACATGAGTGAGGCTTGATGGTGGAACCCTGTGGCCTGGCAATATGCCTGAGGTTTGATGGTGGAACCCTGTGGCTTGGCAAGATGACTTAGGTTAGATTGTGGAACACTCTGACCTGGGAACATGACTGAGGCTTGATGGTGGAACCGTGGCCTGGCAACAGGACTGAGGTTTGATTGTGGAACCCTCTGGCCTGGGAATATGACTGAGGTTTAATTGTGGAAACCTGCGGCCTGGGAACATGACTGGGATTTGATTTCTGAAACCTGTGTCCAGGGAACATGACTGAGGTTTTATTCTGGAACCCTGTGTCCTGGGAACACGACTGAGGTTTGATTCTGTAACCATGTGGCCTGGGAATATGACTGAGGTTTGATTCTGGAAACCATTGGCCTGGGAACATGACTGATGATAGAATGTGGAATCCTGTGGCCTGGGAACATGACATCGGTTTGGATTCTGGTACCCTGTGGCCTGGGAACATGAAATCGGTTTGATTCTGTAAACCTGAGGTCTGGGAATATGACTGAGGTTTGATTGTGGTACCCTATGGCCTGGCAACATGACTGAGGTTTGATTCTGGATGCCTGAGGCCTGGGAACATGACTGAGGCATGATTCTGGAAACCTGTGGCCTGGGAACATGACATCTGTTTAGATTGTGGAATACTGTGCCCCGGGAACCTGACTGAGCCATGGTTCTGGAACCCTGTGGACTGGGAACATGACTGAGGTTTTATTCTGGAACCCTGTAGCCTGGGACCATAACTGAGGATTGAGTCTGGAACCCTGTGGCCTGGGCACATGACAACGGTGGATTCTGGAACCCTGTGGACTAGGAACATGACTGAGGTTTTATTCTGGAACCTTGTAGCCTGGGAACATAACTGAGGATTGATTCTGGAACCCTGTGGCCTGGGAACATGACATGGGTGGATTCTGGAACCCTGAGGCCTGGTAACATGACATATGTTTATATTGTGGAATACTGTGCCCTGGGAACGTGACTGAGCCTTGGTTCTGGAACCCTGTGGACTGGTAACATGACTGACGTTTTATTCTGGAACCCTGTAGCCTGGGAACATAACTGAGGATTGATTCTGGAACCCTGTGGCCTGGGGACATGACTGGGATTTGATTTCTGAAACCTGTGTCCAGGGAAAATGACTGAGGTTTTATTCTGGAACCCTGTGTCCTGGGAAAACGACTGAGGTTTGATTCTGGAACCATGTGGCCTGGGAATATGACTTAGGTTTGATTCTGGAAACCATTGGCCTGGGAACATGACTGATGTTAGAGTGTGGAATCCTGTGCCCTGGGAACATGACATCGGTTTGGATTCTGGTACCCTGTTGCCTGGAAACATGAAATCGGTTTGATTCTGGAAACCTTAGGCCTGGGAATATGACTGAGGTTTGATGGTGGTACCCTATGGCCTGGCAACATGAGTGAGGTTTGATTCTGGATCCCTGTGGCCTGGGAACATGACATCTGTTTAGATTGTGGAATACTCTGCCCCGGGAACCTGACTGAGCCTTGGTTCTGGACCCCTGTGGACTGGGAACATGACTGAGGTTTTATTCTGGAACCCTGTGTCCTGTTAACATGACATACGTGGATTCTGGAACCCTGAGGCCTGGGAACATGAAATCTGTTTAGATTGTGGAATACTGTGGCCTGGGAACTTGACTGAGCCTTGGTTCTGGAATCCTGTGGACTGGGAATATGACTGAGGTTTTATTCTGGAGCCGTGTAGCCTGGGAACATAACTGAGGATTCACTTTGGAACCCTGTGGCCCAGGAACATGACATGGGTGGATTCTGGAAACCTGAGGCCTTGGAACATGACATCTGTTTAGATTGTGGAATACTGTGGCCCGGGAACCTGACTGAGCCTTGGTTCTGGAACCCTGTGGACTGGGAACATGACTGAGGTTTTATTCTGGAACCCTGTAGCCTGGGAACAAAACTGAGGATTGATTCTGGAAGCCTGTGGCCTGGGAACATGACATCGGTGGATTCTGGAACACTGTGGCCTGGGAACCTGCGAACGGTTTGACTCTGGAACCCTGTGGCCTGGGAACACGAAATCGGTTTGATTCCGGAAATCTGAGGCCTGGCAACATGACTGAGGTTTGATTCTGGATCTCTGTGGCCTGGGAAAATGACTGAGGCGTGATTCTGAAGACCTGTGGCCTGCAAACATGACATCTGTTTAGATTGTGGAATACTTTGGCCCGGGAACCTGACTGAGCCTTGGTTCTGGAACACTGTGCACTAGGAACATGACTGAGGTTTTATTCTGGAACCCTGTAGCCTGGGAACATAACTGAAGATTGAATCTGGAACCCTGTGGCCTGGGAACATAACATGGGTGGATTCTGGAACCCTGAGGCCTGGGAACAAGACATCTGTTTAGATTGTGGAATACTGTGACCCGGGAACCTGACTGAGCCTTGGTTCTGGAACCCTGTGGACTGGGAACATGACTGAGGTTTTATTCTGGAACCCTGTAGCCTGGGACCATAACTGAGGATTGATTCTGGAACCCTGTGGCCTGGGCACATGACAACGGTGGATTCTGGAACCCTGTGGACTAGGAACATGACTGAGGTTTTATTCTGGAACCTTGTAGCCTGGGAACATAACTGAGGATTGATTCTGGAACCCTGTGGCCTGGGAACATGACATGGGTGGATTCTGGAACCCTGAGGCCTGGTAACATGACATCTGTTTAGATTGTGGAATACTGTGCCCTGGGAACGTGACTGAGCCTTGGTTCTGGAACCCTGTGGACTGGGAACATGACTGAGGTTTTATTCGGGAACCCTGTAGCCTGCGAACATAACTGAGGATTGATTCTGGAACCCTGTGGCCTGTCCGCATGACATCTGTGGATTCTGGAACTCTGTGGCCTGGGAACCTGCGAACGGTTTGACTCTGGTACCCTGTGGCCTGGGAACATGTCTGAGGTTTGATGGTGGAAACCTGTGGCCTGGCCACATGACTGAGGATTGATTCTGGAAGACTGTGGCCAGGGAACATGATATCTGGTTGATTCTGGAAACCTGTGTCCTGGGAACAAGACTGAAGTTTGATTCTGGAACCCTGTGGCCTGGGAACATGACTGAGGTTTGTTTCTGGAAGCCTGTTCCCTGGGAACATGACTGCGGTTTGACTCTGGACACCTGTGTCCTGGGAACAAGACTGAGGTTTGATTCTGTAACCATGTGGCCTGGGAATATGACTGAGGTTTGATTCTGGAAACCATTGGCCTGGGAACATGACTGATGTTAGAATGTGGAATCCTGTGGCCTGGGAACATGCCATCGGTTTGGATTCTGGTACCCTGTTGCCTGGGAACATGAAATCGGTTTGATTCTGTAAACCTGAGGTCTGGGAATATGACTGAGGTTTGATTGTGGTACCCTATGGCCTGGCAACATGCCTGAGGTTTGATTCTGGATGCCTGTGGCCTGGGAACATGACATGGGTGGATTCTGGAACCCTGAGGCCTGGGAACATGACATCTGTTTAGATTGTGGAATACTGTGCCCCGGGAACCTGACTGAGCCTTGGTTCTGGAACCCTGTGGACTGGGAACATGACTGACGTTTTATTCTGGAACCCTGTAGCCTGGGAACATAACTGAGGATTGATTCTGGAACCCTGTGGCCTGGGAACATGACTGGGATTTGATTTTTGAAACCTGTGTCCAGGGAAAATGACTGAGGATTTATTCTGGAACCCTGTGTCCTGGGAACACGACTGAGGTTTGATTCTGGAACCATGTGGCCTGGGAATATGACTTAGGTTTGATTCTGGAAACCATTGGCCTGGGAACATGACTGATGTTAGAGTGTGGAATCCTGTGCCCTGGGAACATGACATCGGTTTGGATTCTGGTACCCTGTTGCCTGGAAACATGAAATCGGTTTGATTCTGGAAACCTTAGGCCTGGGAATATGACTGAGGTTAGATGGTGGTACCCTATGGCCTGGCAACATGACTGAGGTTTGATTCTGGATCCCTGTGGCCTGGGAACATGACATCTGTTTAGATTGTGGAATACTGTGCCCCGGGAACCTGACTGAGCCATGGTTCTGGACCCCTGTGGACTGGGAACATGACTGAGGTTTCATTCTGGAACCCTGTGTCCTGTTAACATGACATGCGTGGATTCTGGAACCCTGAGGCCTGGGAACATGAAATCTGTTTAGATTGTGGAATCCTGTGGCCTGGGAACTTGACTGAGCCTTGGTTCTGGAAACCTGTGGACTGGGAACATGACTGAGGTTTTATTCTGGAACCCTGTAGCCTGGGAACATAACTGAGGATTGATTCTGGAAGCCTGTGGCCTGGGAACATGACATCGGTGGATTCTGGAACACTGTGGCCTCGGAACCTGCGAACGGTTTGACTCTGGAACCCTGTGGCCTGGGAACACGAAATCGGTTTGATTCCGGAAATCTGAGGCCTGGCAACATGAATGAGGTTTGATTCTGGATCTCTGTGGCCTGGGAAAATGACTGAGGCGTGATTCTGAAGACCTGTGGCCTGGAAACATGACATCTGTTTAGATTGTGGAATACTTTGGCCCGGGAACCTGACTGAGCCTTGGTTCTGGAACACTGTGCACTAGGAACATGACTGAGGTTTTATTCTGGAACCCTGTAGCCTGGGAACATAACTGAGGATTGATTCTGGAACCCTGTGGCCTGGGAACATGACATGGGTGGATTCTGGAACCCTGAGGCCTGGGAACATGACATCTGTTTAGATTGTGGAATACTGTGCCCCGGGTACCTGACTGAGCCTTGATTCTGGAACCCTGTGGACTGGGAACATGACTGAGGTTTTATTCCGGAACCCTGTAGCCTGCGAACATAACTGAGGATTGATTCTGGATCCCTGTGGCCTGGCCGCATGACATCGGTGGATTCTGGAACTCTGTGGCCTGGGAACCTGCGAACGGTTTGACTCTGGTACCCTGTGGCCTGGGAACATGTCTGAGGTTTGATGGTGGAAACCTGTGGCCTGGCAACATGACTGAGGATTGATTCTGGAAGACTGTGGCCAGGGAACATGATATCGGGTTGATTCTGGAAACCTGTGTCCTGGGAACAAGACTGAAGTTTGATTCTGGAACCCTGTGGCCTGGGAACATGACTGAGGTTTGTTTCTGGAAGCCTGTTCCCTGGGAACATGACTGCGGTTTGATTCTGGACACCTGTGTCCTGGGAACAAGACTGAGGTTTGATTCTGCAAACCTGTGGCTTGGGAACATGACTGAGGTTTGTTTCTGGAAGCCTGTTCTCTGGGAACATGACTGAGGTTTGATTCTGGACACCTGTGTCCTGGGAACATGACTGAGGTTTGATTGTTGAAACCTGTGGCCTTCGAACACGACTCAGGTTGATTCTGGAACCATGTGTCCTGGGAATATGACTGAGGTTTGATTCTGGAAACCTTTGTCCTGGGAAAATGACTGAGGTTTCATTGTGGAAACATGTGGCCTGGGATCATGACTGAGGTTTGATGGTGGAACACTCTGGCCTGGCAAAATGACTGAGGCTTGATTCTGGAGCCCTGTTTACTGGGAACATGACTGAGGTTTGATGGCAGAAACCTGTGGACTGGCAACATGACTGAGGTTTGATTTGGAACCCTGTGCACGGGGACCATGACTGAGGCCTGATACTGGAACCCCGTGGCATGGGAACATGACATTGGTTTGATTCTGGAGCCCTGTTTACTGGGAACATGACTGAGGTTTCATGGTTGAATCCTGTGGCCTGGCAACATGATTGAGGTTTGATAGTGGAACCCTCAGGCTTGGGAACATGAGTGAGGCTTGATGGTGGAACCCTGTGGCCTGTCAATATGCCTGAGGTTTGATGGTGGAACCCTGTGGCTTGGCAAGATGACTTAGGTTTGATTGTGGAACACTCTGGCCTGGGAACATGACTGAGGCTTGATGGTGGAACCGTGGCCTGGCAACAGGACTGAGGTTTGATTGTGGAACCCTCTGGCCTGGGAATATGACTGAGGTTTAATTGTGGAAACCTGCGGCCTGGGAACATGACTGGGATTTGATTTCTGAAACCTGTGTCCAGGGAACATGACTGAGGTTTTATTCTGCAACCCTGTGTCCTGGGAACACGACTGAGGTTTGATTCTGTAACCATGTGGCCTGGGAATATGACTGAGGTTTGATTCTGGAAACCATTGGCCTGGGAACATGACTGATGATAGAATGTGGAATCCTGTGGCCTGGGAACATGACATCGGTTTGGATTCTGGTACCCTGTTGCCTGGGAACATGAAATCGGTTTGATTCTGTAAACCTGAGGTCTGGGAATATGACTGAGGTTTGATTGTGGTACCCTATGGCCTGGCAACATGACTGTGGTTTGATTCTGGATGCCTGAGGCCTGGGAACATGACTGAGGCATGATTCTGGAAACCTGTGGCCTGGGAACATGACATCTGTTTAGATTGTGGAATACTGTGCCCCGGGAACCTGACTGAGCCATGGTTCTGGAACCCTGTGGACTGGGAACATGACTGAGGTTTTATTCTGGAACCCTGTAGCCTGGGACCATAACTGACGATTGAGTCTGGAACCCTGTGGCCTGGGCACATGACAACGGTGGATTCTGGAACCCTGTGGACTAGGAACATGACTGAGGTTTTATTCTGGAACCTTGTAGCCTGGGAACATAACTGAGGATTGATTCTGGAACCCTGTGGCCTGGGAACATGACATGGGTGGATTCTGGAACCCTGAGGCCTGGTAACATGACATATGTTTAGATTGTGGAATACTGTGCCCTGGGAACGTGACTGAGCCTTGGTTCTGGAACCCTGTGGACTGGGAACATGACTGACGTTTTATTCTGGAACCCTGTATCCTGGGAACATAACTGAGGATTGATTCTGGAACCCTGTGGCCTGGGAACATGACTGGGATTTGATTTCTGAAACCTGTGTCCAGGGAAAATGACTGAGGTTTTATTCTGGAACCCTGTGTCCTGGGAAAACGACTGAGGTTTGATTCTGGAACCATGTGGCCTGGGAATATGACTTAGGTTTGATTCTGGAAACCATTGGCCTGGGAACATGACTGATGTTAGAGTGTGGAATCCTGTGCCCTGGGAACATGACATCGGTTTGGATTCTGGTACCCTGTTGCCTGGAAACATGAAATCGGTTTGATTCTGGAAACCTTAGGCCTGGGAATATGACTGAGGTTTGATGGTGGTACCCTATGGCCTGGCAACATGACTGAGGTTTGATTCTGGATCCCTGTGGCCTGGGAACATGACATCTGTTTAGATTGTGGAATACTGTGCCCCGGGAACCTGACTGAGCCTTGGTTCTGGACCCCTGTGGACTGGGAACATGACTGAGGTTTCATTCTGGAACCCTGTGTCCTGTTAACATGACATGCGTGGATTCTGGAACCCTGAGGCCTGGGAACATGAAATCTGTTTAGATTGTGGAATACTGTGGCCTGGGAACTTGACTGAGCCTTGGTTTTGGAAACCTGTGGACTGGGAACATAACTGAGGATTGATTCTGGAAGCCTGTGGCCTGGGAACATGACATCGGTGGATTCTGGAACACTGTGGCCTGGGAACCTGCGAACGGTTTGACTCTGGAACCCTGTGGCCTGGGAACACGAAATCGGTTTGATTCCGGAAATCTGAGGCCTGGCAACATGACTGAGGTTTGATTCTTGATCTCTGTGGCCTGGGAAAATGACTGAGGCGTGATTCTGAAGACCTGTGGCCTGGAAACATGACATCTGTTTAGATTGTGGAATACTTTGGCCCGGGAACCTGACTGAGCCTTGGTTCTGGAACACTGTGCACTAGGAACATGACTGAGGTTTTATTCTGGAACCCTGTAGCCTGGGAACATAACTGAGGATTGATTCTGGAACCCTGTGGCCTGGGAACATGACATGGGTGGATTCTGGAACCCTGAGGCCTGGGAACATGACATCTGTTTAGATTGTGGAATACTGTGCCCCGGGTACCTGACTGAGCCTTGATTCTGGAACCCTGTGGACTGGGAACATGACTGAGGTTTTATTCCGGAACCCTGTAGCCTGCGAACATAACTGAGGATTGATTCTGGATCCCTGTGGCCTGGCCGCATGACATCGGTGGATTCTGGAACTCTGTGGCCTGGGAACCTGCGAACGGTTTGACTCTGGTACCCTGTGGCCTGGGAACATGTCTGAGGTTTGATGGTGGAAACCTGGGCCTGGCAACATGACTGAGGATTGATTCTGGAAGACTGTGGCCAGGGAACATGATATCGGGTTGATTCTGGAAACCTGTGTCCTGGGAACAAGACTGAAGTTTGATTCTGGAACCCTGTGGCCTGGGAACATGACTGAGGTTTGTTTCTGGAAGCCTGTTCCCTGGGAACATGACTGCGGTTTGATTCTGGACACCTGTGTCCTGGGAACAAGACTGAGGTTTGATTCTGCAAACCTGTGGCTTGGGAACATGACTGAGGTTTGTTTCTGGAAGCCTGTTCTCTGGGAACATGACTGAGGTTTGATTCTGGACACCTGTGTCCTGGGAACATGACTGTGGTTTGATTGTTGAAACCAGTGGCCTTCGAACACGACTCAGGTTGATTCTGGAACCATGTGTCCTGGGAATATGACTGAGGTTTGATTCTGGAAACCTTTGTCCTGGGAAAATGACTGAGGTTTCAATGTGGAAACATGTGGCCTGGGATCATGACTGAGGTTTGATGGTGGAACACTCTGGCCAGGCAAAATGACTGAGGCTTGATTCTGGAGCCCTGTTTACTGGGAACATGACTGAGGTTTGATGGCAGAAACCTGTGGACTGGCAACATGACTGAGGTTTGATTTGGAACCCGTGCACGGGGACCATGACTGAGGCCTGATACTGGAACCCCGTGGCATGGGAACATGACATTGGTTTGATTCTGGAGCCCTGTTTACTGGGAACATGACTGAGGTTTCATGGTTGAATCCTGTGGCCTGGCAACATGATTGAGGTTTGATAGTGGAACCCTCAGGCTTGGGAACATGAGTGAGGCTTGATGGTGGAACCCTGTGGCCTGGCAATATGCCTGAGGTTTGATGGTGGAACCCTGTGGCTTGGCAAGATGACTTAGGTTAGATTGTGGAACACTCTGACCTGGGAACATGACTGAGGCTTGATGGTGGAACCGTGGCCTGGCAACAGGACTGAGGTTTGATTGTGGAACCCTCTGGCCTGGGAATATGACTGAGGTTTAATTGTGGAAACCTGCGGCCTGGGAACATGACTGGGATTTGATTTCTGAAACCTGTGTCCAGGGAACATGACTGAGGTTTTATTCTGGAACCCTGTGTCCTGGGAACACGACTGAGGTTTGATTCTGTAACCATGTGGCCTGGGAATATGACTGAGGTTTGATTCTGGAAACCATTGGCCTGGGAACATGACTGATGATAGAATGTGGAATCCTGTGGCCTGGGAACATGACATCGGTTTGGATTCTGGTACCCTGTGGCCTGGGAACATGAAATCGGTTTGATTCTGTAAACCTGAGGTGTGGGAATATGACTGAGGTTTGATTGTGGTACCCTATGGCCTGGCAACATGACTGAGGTTTGATTCTGGATTCCTGTGGCCTGGGAACATGACTGAGGCATGATTCTGGAAACCTGTGGCCTCGGAACATGACATCTGTTTAGATTGTGGAATACTGTGCCCCAGGAACCTGACTGAGCCTTGGTTCTGGAACCCTGTGGACTGGGAACATGACTGAGGTTTTATTCTGGAACCCTGTAGCCTGGGACCATAACTGAGGATTGATTCTGGAACCCTGTGGCCTGGGCACATGACAACGGTGGATTCTGGAACCCTGTGGACTAGGAACATGACTGAGGTTTTATTCTGGAACCTTGTAGCCTGGGAACATAACTGAGGATTGATTCTGGAACCCTGTGGCCTGGGAACATGACATGGGTGGATTCTGGAACCCTGAGGCCTGGGAACATGACATCTGTTTAGATTGTGGAATACTGTGCCCTGGGAACGTGACTGAGCCTTGGTTCTGGAACCCTGTGGACTGGGAACATGACTGACGTTTTATTCTGGAACCCTGTAGCCTGGGAACATAACTGAGGATTGATTCTGGAACCCTGTGGCCTGGGAACATGACTGGGATTTGATTTCTGAAACCTGTGTCCAGGGAAAATGACTGAGGTTTTATTCTGGAACCCTGTGTCCTGGGAACACGACTGAGGTTTGATTCTGGAACCATGTGGCCTGGGAATATGACTTAGGTTTGATTCTGGAAACCATTGGCCTGGGAACATGACTGATGTTAGAGTGTGGAATCCTGTGCCCTGGGAACATGACATCGGTTTGGATTCTGGTACCCTGTTGCCTGGAAACATGAAATCGGTTTGATTCTGGAAACCTTAGGCCTGGGAATATGACTGAGGTTTGATGGTGGTACCCTATGGCCTGGCAACATGACTGAGGTTTGATTCTGGATCCCTGTGGCCTGGGAACAGGACATCTGTTTAGATTGTGGAATACTGTGCCCCGGGAACCTGACTGAGCCTTGGTTCTGGACCCCTGTGGACTGGGAACATGACTGAGGTTTTATTCTGGAACCCTGTGTCCTGTTAACATGACATAGGTGGATTCTGGAACCCTGAGGCCTGGGAACATGAAATCTGTTTAGATTGTGGAATACTGTGGCCTGGGAACTTGACTGAGCCTTGGTTCTGGAATCCTGTGGACTGGGAATATGACTGAGGTTTTATTCTGGAGCCGTGTAGCCTGGGAACATAACTGAGGATTCACTTTGGAACCCTGTGGCCCAGGAACATGACATGGGTGGATTCTGGAAACCTGAGGCCTTGGAACATGACATCTGTTTAGATTGTGGAATACTGTGGCCCGGGAACCTGACTGAGCCTTGGTTCTGGAACCCTGTGGACTGGGAACATGACTGAGGTTTTATTCTGGAACCCTGTAGCCTGGGAACAAAACTGAGGATTGATTCTGGAAGCCTGTGGCCTGGGAACATGACATCGGTGGATTCTGGAACACTGTGGCCTGGGAACCTGCGAACGGTTTGACTCTGGAACCCTGTGGCCTGGGAACACGAAATCGGTTTGATTCCGGAAATCTGAGGCCTGGCAACATGACTGAGGTTTGATTCTGGATCTCTGTGGCCTGGGAAAATGACTGAGGCGTGACTCTGAAGACCTGTGGCCTGGAAACATGACATCTGTTTAGATTGTGGAATACTTTGGCCCGGAAACCTGACTGAGCCTTGGTTCTGGAAAACTGTGCACTAGGAACATGACTGAGGTTTTATTCTGGAACCCTGTAGCCTGGGAACATAACTGAGGATTGATTCTGGAACCCTGTGGCCTGGGAACATAACATGGGTGGATTCTGGAACTCTGAGGCCTGGGAACAAGACATCTGTTTAGATTGTGGAATACTGTGACCCGGGAACCTGACTGAGCCTTGGTTCTGGAACCCTATGTACTGGGAATATGACTGAGGTTTTATTCTGGAACCCTGTAGCCTTGGAACATAACTGAGGATTGATTCTGGAACCCTGTGGCCTGGGAACATGACATGGGTGGATTCTGGAACCCTGAGGCCTGGGAACATGACATCTGTTTAGATTGTGGAATACTGTGCCCCGGGTACCTGACTGAGCCTTGATTCTGGAACCCTGTGGACTGGGAACATGACTGAGGTTTTTTTCCGGAACCCTGTAGACTGCGAATATAACTGAGGATTGATTCTGGAACCCTGTGGCCTGGCCGCATGACATCGGTGGATTCTGGAACTCTGTGGCCTGGGAACCTGCGAACGGTTTGACTCTGGTACCCTGTGGCCTGGGAACATGTCTGAGGTTTGATGGTGGAAACCTGTGGCCTGGCAACATGACTGAGGATTGATTCTGGAAGACTGTGGCCAGGGAACATGATATCTGGTTGATTCTGGAAACCTGTGTCCTGGGAACAAGACTGAAGTTTGATTCTGGAACCCTGTGGCCTGGGAACATGACTGAGGTTTGTTTCTGGAAGCCTGTTCCCTGGGAACATGACTGCGGTTTGATTCTGGACACCTGTGTCCTGGGAACATGACTGAGGTTTGATTGTTGAAACCTGTGGCCTTCGAACACGACTCAGGTTGATTCTGGAACCATGTGTCCTGGGAATATGACTGAGGTTTGATTCTGGAAACCTTTGTCCTGGGAAAATGACTGAGGTTTCATTGTGGAAACATGTGGCCTGGGATCATGACTGAGGTTTGATGGTGGAACACTCTGGCCTGGCAAAATGACTGAGGCTTGATTCTGGAGCCCTGTTTACTGGGAACATGACTGAGGTTTGATGGCAGAAACCTGTGGACTGGCAACATGACTGAGGTTTGATTTGGAACCCTGTGCACGGGGACCATGACTGAGGCCTGATACTGGAACCCCGTGGCATGGGAACATGACATTGGTTTGATTCTGGAGCCCTGTTTACTGGGAACATGACTGAGGTTTCATGGTTGAATCCTGTGGCCTGGCAACATGATTGAAGTTTGATAGTGGAACCCTCAGGCTTGGGAACATGAGTGAGGCTTGATGGTGGAACACTGTGGCCTGGCAATATGCCTGAGGTTTGATGGTGGAACCCTGTGGCTTGGCAAGATGACTTAGGTTAGATTGTGGAACACTCTGACCTGGGAACATGACTGAGGCTTGATGGTGGAACCGTGGCCTAGCAACAGGACTGAGGTTTGATTGTGGAACCCTCTGGCCTGGGAATATGACTGAGGTTTAATTGTGGAACCCTGTGGCCTGGGAACATGACTGGGATTTGATTTCTGAAACCTGTGTCCAGGGAACATGACTGAGGTTTTATTCTGGAACCCTGTGTCCTGGGAACACGACTGAGGTTTGATTCTGTAACCATGTGGCCTGGGAATATGACTGAGGTTTGATTCTGGAAACCATTGGCCTGGGAACATGACTGATGTTAGAATGTGGAATCCTGTGGCCTGGGAACATGACATCGGTTTGGATTCTGGTACCCTGTTGCCTGGGAACATGAAATCGGTTTGATTCTGTAAACCTGAGGTCTGGGAATATGACTGAGGTTTGATGGTGGTACCCTATGGCCTGGCAAGATGACTTAGGTTTGATTGTGGAACACTCAGGCCTGGGAACATGACTGAGGCTTGATTCTGGATTCCTGTGGCCTGGGAACATGACTGAGGCATGATTCTGGAAACCTGTGGCCTGGGAACATGACATCTGTTTAGATTGTGGAATACTGTGCCCCGGGAACCTGACTGAGCCTTGGTTCTGGAACCCTGTGGACTGGGAACATGACATCGGTTTGGATTCTGGTACCCTGTTGCCTGGGAACATGACATCGGTTTGGATTCTGGTACCCTGTTGCCTGGGAACATGAAATCGGTTTGATTCTGTAAACCTGAGGTGTGGGAATATGACTGAGGTTTGATTGTGGTACCCTATGGCCTGGCAACATGACTGAGGTTTGATTCTGGATTCCTGTGGCCTGGGAACATGACTGAGGCATGATTCTGGAAACCTGTGGCCTCGGAACATGACATCTGTTTAGATTGTGGAATACTGTGCCCCAGGAACCTGACTGAGCCTTGGTTCTGGAACCCTGTGGACTGGGAACATGACTGACGTTTTATTCTGGAACCCTGTAGCCTGGGACCATAACTGAGGATTGATTCTGGAACCCTGTGGCCTGGGCACATGACAACGGTGGATTCTGGAACCCTGTGGACTAGGAACATGACTGAGGTTTTATTCTGGAACCTTGTAGCCTGGGAACATAACTGAGGATTGATTCTGGAACCCTGTGGCCTGGGAACATGACATGGGTGGATTCTGGAACCCTGAGGCCTGGGAACATGACATCTGTTTAGATTGTGGAATACTGTGCCCTGGGAACGTGACTGAGCCTTGGTTCTGGAACCCTGTGGACTGGGAACATGACTGACGTTTTATTCTGGAACCCTGTAGCCTGGGAACATAACTGAGGATTGATTCTGGAACCCTGTGGCCTGGGAACATGACTGGGATTTGATTTCTGAAACCTGTGTCCAGGGAAAATGACTGAGGTTTTATTCTGGAACCCTGTGTCCTGGGAACACGACTGAGGTTTGATTCTGGAACCATGTGGCCTGGGAATATGACTTAGGTTTGATTCTGGAAACCATTGGCCTGGGAACATGACTGATGTTAGAGTGTGGAATCCTGTGCCCTGGGAACATGACATCGGTTTGGATTCTGGTACCCTGTTGCCTGGAAACATGAAATCGGTTTGATTCTGGAAACCTTAGGCCTGGGAATATGACTGAGGTTTGATGGTGGTACCCTATGGCCTGGCAACATGACTGAGGTTTGATTCTGGATCCCTGTGGCCTGGGAACAGGACATCTGTTTAGATTGTGGAATACTGTGCCCCGGGAACCTGACTGAGCCTTGGTTCTGGACCCCTGTGGACTGGGAACATGACTGAGGTTTTATTCTGGAACCCTGTGTCCTGTTAACATGACATAGGTGGATTCTGGAACCCTGAGGCCTGGGAACATGAAATCTGTTTAGATTGTGGAATACTGTGGCCTGGGAACTTGACTGAGCCTTGGTTCTGGAATCCTGTGGACTGGGAATATGACTGAGGTTTTATTCTGGAGCCGTGTAGCCTGGGAACATAACTGAGGATTCACTTTGGAACCCTGTGGCCCAGGAACATGACATGGGTGGATTCTGGAAACCTGAGGCCTTGGAACATGACATCTGTTTAGATTGTGGAATACTGTGGCCCGGGAACCTGACTGAGCCTTGGTTCTGGAACCCTGTGGACTGGGAACATGACTGAGGTTTTATTCTGGAACCCTGTAGCCTGGGAACAAAACTGAGGATTGATTCTGGAAGCCTGTGGCCTGGGAACATGACATCGGTGGATTCTGGAACACTGTGGCCTGGGAACCTGCGAACGGTTTGACTCTGGAACCCTGTGGCCTGGGAACACGAAATCGGTTTGATTCCGGAAATCTGAGGCCTGGCAACATGACTGAGGTTTGATTCTGGATCTCTGTGGCCTGGGAAAATGACTGAGGCGTGACTCTGAAGACCTGTGGCCTGGAAACATGACATCTGTTTAGATTGTGGAATACTTTGGCCCGGAAACCTGACTGAGCCTTGGTTCTGGAAAACTGTGCACTAGGAACATGACTGAGGTTTTATTCTGGAACCCTGTAGCCTGGGAACATAACTGAGGATTGATTCTGGAACCCTGTGGCCTGGGAACATAACATGGGTGGATTCTGGAACTCTGAGGCCTGGGAACAAGACATCTGTTTAGATTGTGGAATACTGTGACCCGGGAACCTGACTGAGCCTTGGTTCTGGAACCCTATGTACTGGGAATATGACTGAGGTTTTATTCTGGAACCCTGTAGCCTTGGAACATAACTGAGGATTGATTCTGGAACCCTGTGGCCTGGGAACATGACATGGGTGGATTCTGGAACCCTGAGGCCTGGGAACATGACATCTGTTTAGATTGTGGAATACTGTGCCCCGGGTACCTGACTGAGCCTTGATTCTGGAACCCTGTGGACTGGGAACATGACTGAGGTTTTTTTCCAGAACCCTGTAGACTGCGAATATAACTGAGGATTGATTCTGGAACCCTGTGGCCTGGCCGCATGACATCGGTGGATTCTGGAACTCTGTGGCCTGGGAACCTGCGAACGGTTTGACTCTGGTACCCTGTGGCCTGGGAACATGTCTGAGGTTTGATGGTGGAAACCTGTGGCCTGGCAACATGACTGAGGATTGATTCTGGAAGACTGTGGCCAGGGAACATGATATCTGGTTGATTCTGGAAACCTGTGTCCTGGGAACAAGACTGAAGTTTGATTCTGGAACCCTGTGGCCTGGGAACATGACTGAGGTTTGTTTCTGGAAGCCTGTTCCCTGGGAACATGACTGCGGTTTGATTCTGGACACCTGTGTCCTGGGAACAAGACTGAGGTTTGATTCTGCAACCCTGTGGCTTGGGAACATGACTGAGGTTTGTTTCTGGAAGCCTGTTCCCTGAGAACATGACTGAGGTTTGATTCTGGACACCTGTGGCCTGGGAATATGTCTGAGGTTTGATTGTTGAAACCTGTGGCCTGCGAACATGACTGAGGTTTGATTCTGGATCCATGTGTCCTGGGAATATGACTGAGGTTTGATTCTGGAAACCTGTGGCCTGGGAAAATCACTTAGGATTCATTGTCGAAACATTTGGCCTGGGATCATGACTGAGGTTTGATGGTGGAAAACTCTGGCCTGGCAAAATGACTGAGGCTTGATTCTGGAACCCTATGGCCTGGGAACTTGACTGAGGTTTGATGGCAGAAACCTGTGGACTGGCAACATGACTGAGGATTGACTGTGGAACCCTGTGTCCTGGAAACATGACTGTGGTCTGGTACTTGAAAACCATGGCCTGGGAACTTGACATTGGTTTGATTCTGGAACCCTGTGTCCTAGGAACATGATTGAGGTTTGATGGAGGAACCCTGTGTGCAGGGAACATGACTGAGGCTTGATGGTGGAACCCTGTGGCCTGGCAACAGGACTGAGGTTTGATGGTGGAACCCTGTTGCCTGGCAAGATGACTTAGGTTTGACTGTGGAACACTCTGGCCTGGGAACATGACTGAGGCTTTATGGTGAAACCGTGGCATGGCAATAGGACTGAGGTTTGATTGTGGATCCCTCTGGCCTGGGAATATGACTGAGCTTTAATTGTGGAACCTGTGGGCTGTGAACATAACTGGGATATATTTTTGAAACCTGTGTCTAGGGAACATGACTGAGGTTTTATTCTGGAACCCTGTGTCCTGGGAATATGACTGAGGTTTGATTATGGAAACCATTGACCTGTGAACATGAGTGATGTTAGATTGTGGAATACTGTGGCCTGGGAACATGACATCGGTTTGGATTCTGGTACCCTGTTGCCTGGGAATATGAAATCGGTTTGATTCTGGAAACCTGTGGCCTGGAAATATGACTGAGGTTTGATGGTGGTACCCTATGGCCTGGCAAGATGACTTAGGTTTGATTGTGGAACACTCAGGCCTGGGAACATGACTGAGGCTTGATGGTGGAACCCTGTGTCCTGGGAACATGAGAACGGTTTGATTCTGGAAACCTGTGGCCTTTGGAACATGTCTGCGGTTTGATGGTGGAAACCTGTGGCCTGGTAACATGACTGAGGTTTGATTCTGGAAGACTGTGGCCAAGGAACATGATATCGGTTTGATTCTGGAACCCTGTGTCCTGGGAACAAGACTGAGGTTTGCTTCTGGACGCCTGTGGGCTGGGAACATGACATCGGTTGGATTCTGGAACCCTGTGGCCTGGGAACATGACTGAGGTTTGTTTCTGGATGCCTGTTCCCTGGGAACATGACTGAGGTTTGATTCTGGAACCATGTGTCCTGGGAATATGACTGAGGTTTGATTCTGGAAACCATTGGCCTGGGAACATGACTGATGTTAGATTGTGGAATCCTGTGGCCTGGGAACATGACATCGGTGGATTCTGGAACCCTGTGGCCTGGAAACATGAGAACGGTTTGATTCTTTAACCCTGTGGCCTGGGAACATGTCTGAGGTTTGATGGTGGAAACTTGTGGCCTGGCAACATGACTGACGTTTGATCCTGGAAGACTCTTGCCACGGAACATGATATCGGGTTGATTGTGGAAACCTGTGTCCTGGGAACAAGACTGAGGTTTGCTTCTGGAACCCTGTGGCCTGGGAACATGACTGAGGTTTCTTTCTGGATGCCTGTTCCCTGGGAACATGACTGAGGTTTGATTCTGGACACCTGTCTCTTGGGAGCATGACTGAGGTCTGATTTTTGAAACCTATGGCCTGGGAACATGACTGAGGTTTGATTCTGGAACCATGTGCCCTGGGAATATGACTGAAATTTGATTATGGAAACCATTGGCCTGGGAACATGACTGATGTTAGATTGTGGAATCCTGTGGCCTGGGAACATGACATCGGTTTGGATTTTGGTACCCTGTTGCCTGGGAACATGAAATCGTTTTGATTCTGGAAACCCGTGGCCTGGGAATATGACTGAGGTTTGACCGTGGTACCCTATGTCCTGGCAACAAGACTGAGGTTTGATTCTGGAAGACTGTGGCCAGGGAATATGATATCGGGTTGATTCTGGAACCCTGTGTCCGGGGAACAAGACTGAGGTTTGCTTCTGGAACCCTGTTCCCTGGGAACATGACTGAGTTTTGATTCTGCACACCTGTGTCCTGGGACCATGACTGAGGTTTGATTGTTGAAACCTGTGGCCTGCGAACATGACTGAGGTTTGATTCTGGAACCATGTGTCCTGGGAATATGACTGAGGTTTGATTCTGGAAACCTGTGGCCTGGGAAAATGACTGAGGTTTCATTGTGGAAACATGTGTCCTGGAATCATGTGTGTGGTTTGATGGCGGAACACTCTGGCCTGGCAAAATGACTGAGGCTTGATTCTGGAACCCTGTGGCCTGAGAACTTGACTGAGGTTTGATTGCAGAAACCTGTGGACTGGCAACATGACTGAGGCTTGATTCTGGAACCCTGTCGCCTGGGAACATGAATGAGGTTTGATTGTGGAACCCTGTGGCCTGGGAACATGACAGAGATTTGATTCTGGACACCTGTGTCCTAGGAACAAGACTGAGGTTTGATTGTTGAAACCTGTGGCCTGCGAATATGACTGAGGTTTGATTCTGGAACCATGTGTCTTGGGAATATGACTGAGGTTTGATTCTGGAAACCATTGGCCTGGGAACATGACTGATGTTAGATTGTGGAATCCTGTGGCCTTGGAACATGACATCGGTTTGGATCCTGGTACCCTGTTGCCTGGGAACATGAAATCGGTTTGATTCTGGAAACCTGTGGCCTGGGTATATGACTGAGGTTTGATGGTGGTACCCTATGGCCTGGCAACAAGAGTGAGTTTTGATTCTGGATCCCTGTGGCCTGGGAACATGACTGAGGCGTGATTCTGGAAAACTGTGGCCTGGAAACATGACATCTGTTTAGATAGTGGAATACTGTGCCCTGGGATCCTGACTGAGCCTTGGTTCTGGAACCCTGTGGACTGGGAACATGACTGAGGTTTTATTTTGGAACCCTGTAGCCTGGGAACATAACTGAGGATTGATTCTGGAACGCTATGGCCTGGGAACATGACCTCGGTGGATTCTGGAATCCTGTGGCCTGGGAACATGAGAACGGTTTGACTCTGGAACCCTGTGGCCTGGGAACATGTCTGAGGTTTGTTGGTGGAAACCTGTGGGCTGGCAACATGACTGAGGTTTGAGTCTGGAAGACTGTGGCCAGGGAACATGATATTGGGTTGATTCTGGAAACCTGTATCCTGGGAACAAGACTGAGGTTTGCTGGTGGAACCCTGTGGCCTCGGAACATGACATCGGTTGGATTTTGGAACCCTGTAGCCTGGGGACATGACTGAAGTTTGATTGTGGAACCCTGTTGCCTGGGAACATGACAGAGATTTGTTTCTGGAAGCCTGTTCCCTGAGAACATGACTGAGGTTTGATTCTGGACACCTGTGGCCTGGGAATATGTCTGAGGTTTGATTGTTGAAACCTGTGGCCTGCGAACATGACTGAGGTTTGATTCTGGATCCATGTGTCCTGGGAATATGACTGAGGTTTGATTCTGGAAACCTGTGGCCTGGGAAAATCACTTAGGATTCATTGTCGAAACATTTGGCCTGGGATCATGACTGAGGTTTGATGGTGGAAAACTCTGGCCTGGCAAAATGACTGAGGCTTGATTCTGGAACCCTATGGCCTGGGAACTTGACTGAGGTTTGATGGCAGAAACCTGTGGACTGGCAACATGACTGAGGATTGACTGTGGAACCCTGTGTCCTGGAAACATGACTGTGGTCTGGTACTTGAAAACCATGGCCTGGGAACTTGACATTGGTTTGATTCTGGAACCCTGTGTCCTAGGAACATGATTGAGGTTTGATGGAGGAACCCTGTGTGCAGGGAACATGACTGAGGCTTGATGGTGGAACCCTGTGGCCTGGCAACAGGACTGAGGTTTGATGGTGGAACCCTGTTGCCTGGCAAGATGACTTAGGTTTGACTGTGGAACACTCTGGCCTGGGAACATGACTGAGGCTTTATGGTGAAACCGTGGCATGGCAATAGGACTGAGGTTTGATTGTGGATCCCTCTGGCCTGGGAATATGACTGAGCTTTAATTGTGGAACCTGTGGGCTGTGAACATGACTGGGATATATTTTTGAAACCTGTGTCTAGGGAACATGACTGAGGTTTTATTCTGGAACCCTGTGTCCTGGGAATATGACTGAGGTTTGATTATGGAAACCATTGACCTGTGAACATGAGTGATGTTAGATTGTGGAATACTGTGGCCTGGGAACATGACATCGGTTTGGATTCTGGTACCCTGTTGCCTGGGAATATGAAAGCGGTTTGATTCTGGAAACCTGTGGCCTGGAAATATGACTGAGGTTTGATGGTGGTACCCTATGGCCTGGCAAGATGACTTAGGTTTGATTGTGGAACACTCAGGCCTGGGAACATGACTGAGGCTTGATGGTGGAACCCTGTGTCCTGGGAACATGAGAACGGTTTGATTCTGGAAACCTGTGGCCTTTGGAACATGTCTGCGGTTTGATGGTGGAAACCTGTGGCCTGGTAACATGACTGAGGTTTGATTCTGGAAGACTGTGGCCAAGGAACATGATATCGGTTTGATTCTGGAACCCTGTGTCCTGGGAACAAGACTGAGGTTTGCTTCTGGACGCCTGTGGGCTGGGAACATGACATCGGTTGGATTCTGGAACCCTGTGGCCTGGGAACATGACTGAGGTTTGTTTCTGGAAGCCTGTTCCCTGGGAACATGACTGAGGTTTGATTCTGGAACCATGTGTCCTGGGAATATGACTGAGGTTTGATTCTGGAAACCA
This sequence comes from Balaenoptera physalus, assembly GCF_965194825.1. Lineage (NCBI taxonomy): Eukaryota > Metazoa > Chordata > Mammalia > Artiodactyla > Balaenopteridae > Balaenoptera > Balaenoptera physalus. The sequence continues at coordinate 69,226 of NW_028125665.1, read as the reverse complement.
TTGGCCTGGGAACATGACTGATGTTAGATTGTGGAATCCTGTGGCCTGGGAACATGACATCGGTGGATTCTGGAACCCTGTGGCCTGGAAACATGAGAACGGTTTGATTCTTTAACCCTGTGGCCTGGGAACATGTCTGAGGTTTGATGGTGGAAACTTGTGGCCTGGCAACATGACTGACGTTTGATCCTGGAAGACTCTTGCCACGGAACATGATATCGGGTTGATTGTGGAAACCTGTGTCCTGGGAACAAGACTGAGGTTTGCTTCTGGAACCCTGTGGCCTGGGAACATGACTGAGGTTTCTTTCTGGATGCCTGTTCCCTGGGAACATGACTGAGGTTTGATTCTGGACACCTGTCTCTTGGGAGCATGACTGAGGTCTGATTTTTGAAACCTATGGCCTGGGAACATGACTGAGGTTTGATTCTGGAACCATGTGCCCTGGGAATATGACTGAAATTTGATTATGGAAACCATTGGCCTGGGAACATGACTGATGTTAGATTGTGGAATCCTGTGGCCTGGGAACATGATATCGGTTTGGATTTTGGTACCCTGTTGCCTGGGAACATGAAATCGTTTTGATTCTGGAAACCCGTGGCCTGGGAATATGACTGAGGTTTGACCGTGGTACCCTATGTCCTGGCAACAAGACTGAGGTTTGATTCTGGAAGACTGTGGCCAGGGAATATGATATCGGGTTGATTCTGGAACCCTGTGTCCGGGGAACAAGACTGAGGTTTGCTTCTGGAACCCTGTTCCCTGGGAACATGACTGAGTTTTGATTCTGCACACCTGTGTCCTGGGACCATGACTGAGGTTTGATTGTTGAAACCTGTGGCCTGCGAACATGACTGAGGTTTGATTCTGGAACCATGTGTCCTGGGAATATGACTGAGGTTTGATTCTGGAAACCTGTGGCCTGGGAAAATGACTGAGGTTTCATTGTGGAAACATGTGTCCTGGAATCATGTGTGTGGTTTGATGGCGGAACACTCTGGCCTGGCAAAATGACTGAGGCTTGATTCTGGAACCCTGTGGCCTGAGAACTTGACTGAGGTTTGATTGCAGAAACCTGTGGACTGGCAACATGACTGAGGTTTGATTCTGGAACCCTGTCGCCTGGGAACATGAATGAGGTTTGATTGTGGAACCCTGTGGCCTGGGAACATGACAGAGATTTGATTCTGGACACCTGTGTCCTAGGAACAAGACTGAGGTTTGATTGTTGAAACCTGTGGCCTGCGAATATGACTGAGGTTTGATTCTGGAACCATGTGTCTTGGGAATATGACTGAGGTTTGATTCTGGAAACCATTGGCCTGGGAACATGACTGATGTTAGATTGTGGAATCCTGTGGCCTTGGAACATGACATCGGTTTGGATCCTGGTACCCTGTTGCCTGGGAACATGAAATCGGTTTGATTCTGGAAACCTGTGGCCTGGGTATATGACTGAGGTTTGATGGTGGTACCCTATGGCCTGGCAACAAGAGTGAGTTTTGATTCTGGATCCCTGTGGCCTGGGAACATGACTGAGGCGTGATTCTGGAAAACTGTGGCCTGGAAACATGACATCTGTTTAGATAGTGGAATACTGTGCCCTGGGATTCTGACTGAGCCTTGGTTCTGGAACCCTGTGGACTGGGAACATGACTGAGGTTTTATTTTGGAACCCTGTAGCCTGGGAACATAACTGAGGATTGATTCTGGAACGCTATGGCCTGGGAACATGACCTCGGTGGATTCTGGAATCCTGTGGCCTGGGAACATGAGAACGGTTTGACTCTGGAACCCTGTGGCCTGGGAACATGTCTGAGGTTTGTTGGTGGAAACCTGTGGGCTGGCAACATGACTGAGGTTTGAGTCTGGAAGACTGTGGCCAGGGAACATGATATTGGGTTGATTCTGGAAACCTGTATCCTGGGAACAAGACTGAGGTTTGCTGGTGGAACCCTGTGGCCTCGGAACATGACATCGGTTGGATTTTGGAACCCTGTAGCCTGGGGACATGACTGAAGTTTGATTGTGGAACCCTGTTGCCTGGGAACATGACAGAGATTTGTTTCTGGAAGCCTGTTCCCTGAGAACATGACTGAGGTTTGATTCTGGACACCTGTGGCCTGGGAATATGTCTGAGGTTTGATTGTTGAAACCTGTGGCCTGCGAACATGACTGAGGTTTGATTCTGGATCCATGTGTCCTGGGAATATGACTGAGGTTTGATTCTGGAAACCTGTGGCCTGGGAAAATCACTTAGGATTCATTGTCGAAACATTTGGCCTGGGATCATGACTGAGGTTTGATGGTGGAAAACTCTGGCCTGGCAAAATGACTGAGGCTTGATTCTGGAACCCTATGGCCTGGGAACTTGACTGAGGTTTGATGGCAGAAACCTGTGGACTGGCAACATGACTGAGGATTGACTGTGGAACCCTGTGTCCTGGAAACATGACTGTGGTCTGGTACTTGAAAACCATGGCCTGGGAACTTGACATTGGTTTGATTCTGGAACCCTGTGTCCTAGGAACATGATTGAGGTTTGATGGAGGAACCCTGTGTGCAGGGAACATGACTGAGGCTTGATGGTGGAACCCTGTGGCCTGGCAACAGGACTGAGGTTTGATGGTGGAACCCTGTTGCCTGGCAAGATGACTTAGGTTTGACTGTGGAACACTCTGGCCTGGGAACATGACTGAGGCTTTATGGTGAAACCGTGGCATGGCAATAGGACTGAGGTTTGATTGTGGATCCCTCTGGCCTGGGAATATGACTGAGCTTTAATTGTGGAACCTGTGGGCTGTGAACATGACTGGGATATATTTTTGAAACCTGTGTCTAGGGAACATGACTGAGGTTTTATTCTGGAACCCTGTGTCCTGGGAATATGACTGAGGTTTGACTATGGAAACCATTGACCTGTGAACATGAGTGATGTTAGATTGTGGAATACTGTGGCCTGGGAACATGACATCGGTTTGGATTCTGGTACCCTGTTGCCTGGGAATATGAAATCGGTTTGATTCTGGAAACCTGTGGCCTGGAAATATGACTGAGGTTTGATGGTGGTACCCTATGGCCTGGCAAGATGACTTAGGTTTGATTGTGGAACACTCAGGCCTGGGAACATGACTGAGGCTTGATGGTGGAACCCTGTGTCCTGGGAACATGAGAACGGTTTGATTCTGGAAACCTGTGGCCTTTGGAACATGTCTGCGGTTTGATGGTGGAAACCTGTGGCCTGGTAACATGACTGAGGTTTGATTCTGGAAGACTGTGGCCAAGGAACATGATATCGGTTTGATTCTGGAACCCTGTGTCCTGGGAACAAGACTGAGGTTTGCTTCTGGACGCCTGTGGGCTGGGAACATGACATCGGTTGGATTCTGGAACCCTGTGGCCTGGGAACATGACTGAGGTTTGTTTCTGGAAGCCTGTTCCCTGGGAACATGACTGAGGTTTGATTCTGGAACCATGTGTCCTGGGAATATGACTGAGGTTTGATTCTGGAAACCATTGGCCTGGGAACATGACTGATGTTAGATTGTGGAATCCTGTGGCCTGGGAACATGAGAACGGTTTGATTCTTTAACCCTGTGGCCTGGGAACATGTCTGAGGTTTGATGGTGGAAACTTGTGGCCTGGCAACATGACTGACGTTTGATCCTGGAAGACTCTTGCCACGGAACATGATATCGGGTTGATTGTGGAAACCTGTGTCCTGGGAACAAGACTGAGGTTTGCTTCTGGAACCCTGTGGCCTGGGAACATGACTGAGGTTTCTTTCTGGATGCCTGTTCCCTGGGAACATGACTGAGGTTTGATTCTGGACACCTGTCTCTTGGGAGCATGACTGAGGTCTGATTTTTGAAACCTATGGCCTGGGAACATGACTGAGGTTTGATTCTGGAACCATGTGCCCTGGGAATATGACTGAAATTTGATTATGGAAACCATTGGCCTGGGAACATGACTGATGTTAGATTGTGGAATCCTGTGGCCTGGGAACATGACATCGGTTTGGATTTTGGTACCCTGTTGCCTGGGAACATGAAATCGTTTTGATTCTGGAAACCCGTGGCCTGGGAATATGACTGAGGTTTGACCGTGGTACCCTATGTCCTGGCAACAAGACTGAGGTTTGATTCTGGAAGACTGTGGCCAGGGAATATGATATCGGGTTGATTCTGGAACCCTGTGTCCGGGGAACAAGACTGAGGTTTGCTTCTGGAACCCTGTTCCCTGGGAACATGACTGAGTTTTGATTCTGCACACCTGTGTCCTGGGACCATGACTGAGGTTTGATTGTTGAAACCTGTGGCCTGCGAACATGACTGAGGTTTGATTCTGGAACCATGTGTCCTGGGAATATGACTGAGGTTTGATTCTGGAAACCTGTGGCCTGGGAAAATGACTGAGGTTTCATTGTGGAAACATGTGTCCTGGAATCATGTGTGTGGTTTGATGGCGGAACACTCTGGCCTGGCAAAATGACTGAGGCTTGATTCTGGAACCCTGTGGCCTGAGAACTTGACTGAGGTTTGATTGCAGAAACCTGTGGACTGGCAACATGACTGAGGCTTGATTCTGGAACCCTGTCGCCTGGGAACATGAATGAGGTTTGATTGTGGAACCCTGTGGCCTGGGAACATGACAGAGATTTGATTCTGGACACCTGTGTCCTAGGAACAAGACTGAGGTTTGATTGTTGAAACCTGTGGCCTGCGAATATGACTGAGGTTTGATTCTGGAACCATGTGTCTTGGGAATATGACTGAGGTTTGATTCTGGAAACCATTGGCCTGGGAACATGACTGATGTTAGATTGTGGAATCCTGTGGCCTTGGAACATGACATCGGTTTGGATCCTGGTACCCTGTTGCCTGGGAACATGAAATCGGTTTGATTCTGGAAACCTGTGGCCTGGGTATATGACTGAGGTTTGATGGTGGTACCCTATGGCCTGGCAACAAGAGTGAGTTTTGATTCTGGATCCCTGTGGCCTGGGAACATGACTGAGGCGTGATTCTGGAAAACTGTGGCCTGGAAACATGACATCTGTTTAGATAGTGGAATACTGTGCCCTGGGATCCTGACTGAGCCTTGGTTCTGGAACCCTGTGGACTGGGAACATGACTGAGGTTTTATTTTGGAACCCTGTAGCCTGGGAACATAACTGAGGATTGATTCTGGAACGCTATGGCCTGGGAACATGACCTCGGTGGATTCTGGAATCCTGTGGCCTGGGAACATGAGAACGGTTTGACTCTGGAACCCTGTGGCCTGGGAACATGTCTGAGGTTTGTTGGTGGAAACCTGTGGGCTGGCAACATGACTGAGGTTTGAGTCTGGAAGACTGTGGCCAGGGAACATGATATTGGGTTGATTCTGGAAACCTGTATCCTGGGAACAAGACTGAGGTTTGCTGGTGGAACCCTGTGGCCTCGGAACATGACATCGGTTGGATTTTGGAACCCTGTAGCCAGGGGACATGACTGAAGTTTGATTGTGGAACCCTGTTGCCTGGGAACATGACAGAGATTTGTTTCTGGAAGCCTGTTCCCTGAGAACATGACTGAGGTTTGATTCTGGACACCTGTGGCCTGGGAATATGTCTGAGGTTTGATTGTTGAAACCTGTGGCCTGCGAACATGACTGAGGTTTGATTCTGGATCCATGTGTCCTGGGAATATGACTGAGGTTTGATTCTGGAAACCTGTGGCCTGGGAAAATCACTTAGGATTCATTGTCGAAACATTTGGCCTGGGATCATGACTGAGGTTTGATGGTGGAAAACTCTGGCCTGGCAAAATGACTGAGGCTTGATTCTGGAACCCTATGGCCTGGGAACTTGACTGAGGTTTGATGGCAGAAACCTGTGGACTGGCAACATGACTGAGGATTGACTGTGGAACCCTGTGTCCTGGAAACATGACTGTGGTCTGGTACTTGAAAACCATGGCCTGGGAACTTGACATTGGTTTGATTCTGGAACCCTGTGTCCTAGGAACATGATTGAGGTTTGATGGAGGAACCCTGTGTGCAGGGAACATGACTGAGGCTTGATGGTGGAACCCTGTGGCCTGGCAACAGGACTGAGGTTTGATGGTGGAACCCTGTTGCCTGGCAAGATGACTTAGGTTTGACTGTGGAACACTCTGGCCTGGGAACATGACTGAGGCTTTATGGTGAAACCGTGGCATGGCAATAGGACTGAGGTTTGATTGTGGATCCCTCTGGCCTGGGAATATGACTGAGCTTTAATTGTGGAACCTGTGGGCTGTGAACATGACTGGGATATATTTTTGAAACCTGTGTCTAGGGAACATGACTGAGGTTTTATTCTGGAACCCTGTGTCCTGGGAATATGACTGAGGTTTGACTATGGAAACCATTGACCTGTGAACATGAGTGATGTTAGATTGTGGAATACTGTGGCCTGGGAACATGACATCGGTTTGGATTCTGGTACCCTGTTGCCTGGGAATATGAAATCGGTTTGATTCTGGAAACCTGTGGCCTGGAAATATGACTGAGGTTTGATGGTGGTACCCTATGGCCTGGCAAGATGACTTAGGTTTGATTGTGGAACACTCAGGCCTGGGAACATGACTGAGGCTTGATGGTGGAACCCTGTGTCCTGGGAACATGAGAACGGTTTGATTCTGGAAACCTGTGGCCTTTGGAACATGTCTGCGGTTTGATGGTGGAAACCTGTGGCCTGGTAACATGACTGAGGTTTGATTCTGGAAGACTGTGGCCAAGGAACATGATATCGGTTTGATTCTGGAACCCTGTGTCCTGGGAACAAGACTGAGGTTTGCTTCTGGACGCCTGTGGGCTGGGAACATGACATCGGTTGGATTCTGGAACCCTGTGGCCTGGGAACATGACTGAGGTTTGTTTCTGGAAGCCTGTTCCCTGGGAACATGACTGAGGTTTGATTCTGGAACCATGTGTCCTGGGAATATGACTGAGGTTTGATTCTGGAAACCATTGGCCTGGGAACATGACTGATGTTAGATTGTGGAATCCTGTGGCCTGGGAACATGACATCGGTGGATTCTGGAACCCTGTGGCCTGGAAACATGAGAACGGTTTGATTCTTTAACCCTGTGGCCTGGGAACATGTCTGAGGTTTGATGGTGGAAACTTGTGGCCTGGCAACATGACTGACGTTTGATCCTGGAAGACTCTTGCCACGGAACATGATATCGGGTTGATTGTGGAAACCTGTGTCCTGGGAACAAGACTGAGGTTTGCTTCTGGAACCCTGTGGCCTGGGAACATGACTGAGGTTTCTTTCTGGATGCCTGTTCCCTGGGAACATGACTGAGGTTTGATTCTGGACACCTGTCTCTTGGGAGCATGACTGAGGTCTGATTTTTGAAACCTATGGCCTGGGAACATGACTGAGGTTTGATTCTGGAACCATGTGCCCTGGGAATATGACTGAAATTTGATTATGGAAACCATTGGCCTGGGAACATGACTGATGTTAGATTGTGGAATCCTGTGGCCTGGGAACATGACATCGGTTTGGATTTTGGTACCCTGTTGCCTGGGAACATGAAATCGTTTTGATTCTGGAAACCCGTGGCCTGGGAATATGGCTGAGGTTTGACCGTGGTACCCTATGTCCTGGCAACAAGACTGAGGTTTGATTCTGGAAGACTGTGGCCAGGGAATATGATATCGGGTTGATTCTGGAACCCTGTGTCCGGGGAACAAGACTGAGGTTTGCTTCTGGAACCCTGTTCCCTGGGAACATGACTGAGTTTTGATTCTGCACACCTGTGTCCTGGGACCATGACTGAGGTTTGATTGTTGAAACCTGTGGCCTGCGAACATGACTGAGGTTTGATTCTGGAACCATGTGTCCTGGGAATATGACTGAGGTTTGATTCTGGAAACCTGTGGCCTGGGAAAATGACTGAGGTTTCATTGTGGAAACATGTGTCCTGGAATCATGTGTGTGGTTTGATGGCGGAACACTCTGGCCTGGCAAAATGACTGAGGCTTGATTCTGGAACCCTGTGGCCTGAGAACTTGACTGAGGTTTGATTGCAGAAACCTGTGGACTGGCAACATGACTGAGGCTTGATTCTGGAACCCTGTCGCCTGGGAACATGAATGAGGTTTGATTGTGGAACCCTGTGGCCTGGGAACATGACAGAGATTTGATTCTGGACACCTGTGTCCTAGGAACAAGACTGAGGTTTGATTGTTGAAACCTGTGGCCTGCGAATATGACTGAGGTTTGATTCTGGAACCATGTGTCTTGGGAATATGACTGAGGTTTGATTCTGGAAACCATTGGCCTGGGAACATGACTGATGTTAGATTGTGGAATCCTGTGGCCTTGGAACATGACATCGGTTTGGATCCTGGTACCCTGTTGCCTGGGAACATGAAATCGGTTTGATTCTGGAAACCTGTGGCCTGGGTATATGACTGAGGTTTGATGGTGGTACCCTATGGCCTGGCAACAAGAGTGAGTTTTGATTCTGGATCCCTGTGGCCTGGGAACATGACTGAGGCGTGATTCTGGAAAACTGTGGCCTGGAAACATGACATCTGTTTAGATAGTGGAATACTGTGCCCTGGGATCCTGACTGAGCCTTGGTTCTGGAACCCTGTGGACTGGGAACATGACTGAGGTTTTATTTTGGAACCCTGTAGCCTGGGAACATAACTGAGGATTGATTCTGGAACGCTATGGCCTGGGAACATGACCTCGGTGGATTCTGGAATCCTGTGGCCTGGGAACATGAGAACGGTTTGACTCTGGAACCCTGTGGCCTGGGAACATGTCTGAGGTTTGTTGGTGGAAACCTGTGGGCTGGCAACATGACTGAGGTTTGAGTCTGGAAGACTGTGGCCAGGGAACATGATATTGGGTTGATTCTGGAAACCTGTATCCTGGGAACAAGACTGAGGTTTGCTGGTGGAACCCTGTGGCCTCGGAACATGACATCGGTTGGATTTTGGAACCCTGTAGCCAGGGGACATGACTGAAGTTTGATTGTGGAACCCTGTTGCCTGGGAACATGACAGAGATTTGTTTCTGGAAGCCTGTTCCCTGAGAACATGACTGAGGTTTGATTCTGGACACCTGTGGCCTGGGAATATGTCTGAGGTTTGATTGTTGAAACCTGTGGCCTGCGAACATGACTGAGGTTTGATTCTGGATCCATGTGTCCTGGGAATATGACTGAGGTTTGATTCTGGAAACCTGTGGCCTGGGAAAATCACTTAGGATTCATTGTCGAAACATTTGGCCTGGGATCATGACTGAGGTTTGATGGTGGAAAACTCTGGCCTGGCAAAATGACTGAGGCTTGATTCTGGAACCCTATGGCCTGGGAACTTGACTGAGGTTTGATGGCAGAAACCTGTGGACTGGCAACATGACTGAGGATTGACTGTGGAACCCTGTGTCCTGGAAACATGACTGTGGTCTGGTACTTGAAAACCATGGCCTGGGAACTTGACATTGGTTTGATTCTGGAACCCTGTGTCCTAGGAACATGATTGAGGTTTGATGGAGGAACCCTGTGTGCAGGGAACATGACTGAGGCTTGATGGTGGAACCCTGTGGCCTGGCAACAGGACTGAGGTTTGATGGTGGAACCCTGTTGCCTGGCAAGATGACTTAGGTTTGACTGTGGAACACTCTGGCCTGGGAACATGACTGAGGCTTTATGGTGAAACCGTGGCATGGCAATAGGACTGAGGTTTGATTGTGGATCCCTCTGGCCTGGGAATATGACTGAGCTTTAATTGTGGAACCTGTGGGCTGTGAACATGACTGGGATATATTTTTGAAACCTGTGTCTAGGGAACATGACTGAGGTTTTATTCTGGAACCCTGTGTCCTGGGAATATGACTGAGGTTTGATTATGGAAACCATTGACCTGTGAACATGAGTGATGTTAGATTGTGGAATACTGTGGCCTGGGAACATGACATCGGTTTGGATTCTGGTACCCTGTTGCCTGGGAATATGAAATCGGTTTGATTCTGGAAACCTGTGGCCTGGAAATATGACTGAGGTTTGATGGTGGTACCCTATGGCCTGGCAAGATGACTTAGGTTTGATTGTGGAACACTCAGGCCTGGGAACATGACTGAGGCTTGATGGTGGAACCCTGTGTCCTGGGAACATGAGAACGGTTTGATTCTGGAAACCTGTGGCCTTTGGAACATGTCTGCGGTTTGATGGTGGAAACCTGTGGCCTGGTAACATGACTGAGGTTTGATTCTGGAAGACTGTGGCCAAGGAACATGATATCGGTTTGATTCTGGAACCCTGTGTCCTGGGAACAAGACTGAGGTTTGCTTCTGGACGCCTGTGGGCTGGGAACATGACATCGGTTGGATTCTGGAACCCTGTGGCCTGGGAACATGACTGAGGTTTGTTTCTGGAAGCCTGTTCCCTGGGAACATGACTGAGGTTTGATTCTGGAACCATGTGTCCTGGGAATATGACTGAGGTTTGATTCTGGAAACCATTGGCCTGGGAACATGACTGATGTTAGATTGTGGAATCCTGTGGCCTGGGAACATGACATCGGTGGATTCTGGAACCCTGTGGCCTGGAAACATGAGAACGGTTTGATTCTTTAACCCTGTGGCCTGGGAACATGTCTGAGGTTTGATGGTGGAAACTTGTGGCCTGGCAACATGACTGACGTTTGATCCTGGAAGACTCTTGCCACGGAACATGATATCGGGTTGATTGTGGAAACCTGTGTCCTGGGAACAAGACTGAGGTTTGCTTCTGGAACCCTGTGGCCTGGGAACATGACTGAGGTTTCTTTCTGGATGCCTGTTCCCTGGGAACATGACTGAGGTTTGATTCTGGACACCTGTCTCTTGGGAGCATGACTGAGGTCTGATTTTTGAAACCTATGGCCTGGGAACATGACTGAGGTTTGATTCTGGAACCATGTGCCCTGGGAATATGACTGAAATTTGATTATGGAAACCATTGGCCTGGGAACATGACTGATGTTAGATTGTGGAATCCTGTGGCCTGGGAACATGACATCGGTTTGGATTTTGGTACCCTGTTGCCTGGGAACATGAAATCGTTTTGATTCTGGAAACCCGTGGCCTGGGAATATGGCTGAGGTTTGACCGTGGTACCCTATGTCCTGGCAACAAGACTGAGGTTTGATTCTGGAAGACTGTGGCCAGGGAATATGATATCGGGTTGATTCTGGAACCCTGTGTCCGGGGAACAAGACTGAGGTTTGCTTCTGGAACCCTGTTCCCTGGGAACATGACTGAGTTTTGATTCTGCACACCTGTGTCCTGGGACCATGACTGAGGTTTGATTGTTGAAACCTGTGGCCTGCGAACATGACTGAGGTTTGATTCTGGAACCATGTGTCCTGGGAATATGACTGAGGTTTGATTCTGGAAACCTGTGGCCTGGGAAAATGACTGAGGTTTCATTGTGGAAACATGTGTCCTGGAATCATGTGTGTGGTTTGATGGCGGAACACTCTGGCCTGGCAAAATGACTGAGGCTTGATTCTGGAACCCTGTGGCCTGAGAACTTGACTGAGGTTTGATTGCAGAAACCTGTGGACTGGCAACATGACTGAGGCTTGATTCTGGAACCCTGTCGCCTGGGAACATGAATGAGGTTTGATTGTGGAACCCTGTGGCCTGGGAACATGACAGAGATTTGATTCTGGACACCTGTGTCCTAGGAACAAGACTGAGGTTTGATTGTTGAAACCTGTGGCCTGCGAATATGACTGAGGTTTGATTCTGGAACCATGTGTCTTGGGAATATGACTGAGGTTTGATTCTGGAAACCATTGGCCTGGGAACATGACTGATGTTAGATTGTGGAATCCTGTGGCCTTGGAACATGACATCGGTTTGGATCCTGGTACCCTGTTGCCTGGGAACATGAAATCGGTTTGATTCTGGAAACCTGTGGCCTGGGTATATGACTGAGGTTTGATGGTGGTACCCTATGGCCTGGCAACAAGAGTGAGTTTTGATTCTGGATCCCTGTGGCCTGGGAACATGACTGAGGCGTGATTCTGGAAAACTGTGGCCTGGAAACATGACATCTGTTTAGATAGTGGAATACTGTGCCCTGGGATCCTGACTGAGCCTTGGTTCTGGAACCCTGTGGACTGGGAACATGACTGAGGTTTTATTTTGGAACCCTGTAGCCTGGGAACATAACTGAGGATTGATTCTGGAACGCTATGGCCTGGGAACATGACCTCGGTGGATTCTGGAATCCTGTGGCCTGGGAACATGAGAACGGTTTGACTCTGGAACCCTGTGGCCTGGGAACATGTCTGAGGTTTGTTGGTGGAAACCTGTGGGCTGGCAACATGACTGAGGTTTGAGTCTGGAAGACTGTGGCCAGGGAACATGATATTGGGTTGATTCTGGAAACCTGTATCCTGGGAACAAGACTGAGGTTTGCTGGTGGAACCCTGTGGCCTCGGAACATGACATCGGTTGGATTTTGGAACCCTGTAGCCTGGGGACATGACTGAAGTTTGATTGTGGAACCCTGTTGCCTGGGAACATGACAGAGATTTGTTTCTGGAAGCCTGTTCCCTGAGAACATGACTGAGGTTTGATTCTGGACACCTGTGGCCTGGGAATATGTCTGAGGTTTGATTGTTGAAACCTGTGGCCTGCGAACATGACTGAGGTTTGATTCTGGATCCATGTGTCCTGGGAATATGACTGAGGTTTGATTCTGGAAACCTGTGGCCTGGGAAAATCACTTAGGATTCATTGTCGAAACATTTGGCCTGGGATCATGACTGAGGTTTGATGGTGGAAAACTCTGGCCTGGCAAAATGACTGAGGCTTGATTCTGGAACCCTATGGCCTGGGAACTTGACTGAGGTTTGATGGCAGAAACCTGTGGACTGGCAACATGACTGAGGATTGACTGTGGAACCCTGTGTCCTGGAAACATGACTGTGGTCTGGTACTTGAAAACCATGGCCTGGGAACTTGACATTGGTTTGATTCTGGAACCCTGTGTCCTAGGAACATGATTGAGGTTTGATGGAGGAACCCTGTGTGCAGGGAACATGACTGAGGCTTGATGGTGGAACCCTGTGGCCTGGCAACAGGACTGAGGTTTGATGGTGGAACCCTGTTGCCTGGCAAGATGACTTAGGTTTGACTGTGGAACACTCTGGCCTGGGAACATGACTGAGGCTTTATGGTGAAACCGTGGCATGGCAATAGGACTGAGGTTTGATTGTGGATCCCTCTGGCCTGGGAATATGACTGAGCTTTAATTGTGGAACCTGTGGGCTGTGAACATGACTGGGATATATTTTTGAAACCTGTGTCTAGGGAACATGACTGAGGTTTTATTCTGGAACCCTGTGTCCTGGGAATATGACTGAGGTTTGACTATGGAAACCATTGACCTGTGAACATGAGTGATGTTAGATTGTGGAATACTGTGGCCTGGGAACATGACATCGGTTTGGATTCTGGTACCCTGTTGCCTGGGAATATGAAATCGGTTTGATTCTGGAAACCTGTGGCCTGGAAATATGACTGAGGTTTGATGGTGGTACCCTATGGCCTGGCAAGATGACTTAGGTTTGATTGTGGAACACTCAGGCCTGGGAACATGACTGAGGCTTGATGGTGGAACCCTGTGTCCTGGGAACATGAGAACGGTTTGATTCTGGAAACCTGTGGCCTTTGGAACATGTCTGCGGTTTGATGGTGGAAACCTGTGGCCTGGTAACATGACTGAGGTTTGATTCTGGAAGACTGTGGCCAAGGAACATGATATCGGTTTGATTCTGGAACCCTGTGTCCTGGGAACAAGACTGAGGTTTGCTTCTGGACGCCTGTGGGCTGGGAACATGACATCGGTTGGATTCTGGAACCCTGTGGCCTGGGAACATGACTGAGGTTTGTTTCTGGAAGCCTGTTCCCTGGGAACATGACTGAGGTTTGATTCTGGAACCATGTGTCCTGGGAATATGACTGAGGTTTGATTCTGGAAACCATTGGCCTGGGAACATGACTGATGTTAGATTGTGGAATCCTGTGGCCTGGGAACATGAGAACGGTTTGATTCTTTAACCCTGTGGCCTGGGAACATGTCTGAGGTTTGATGGTGGAAACTTGTGGCCTGGCAACATGACTGACGTTTGATCCTGGAAGACTCTTGCCACGGAACATGATATCGGGTTGATTGTGGAAACCTGTGTCCTGGGAACAAGACTGAGGTTTGCTTCTGGAACCCTGTGGCCTGGGAACATGACTGAGGTTTCTTTCTGGATGCCTGTTCCCTGGGAACATGACTGAGGTTTGATTCTGGACACCTGTCTCTTGGGAGCATGACTGAGGTCTGATTTTTGAAACCTATGGCCTGGGAACATGACTGAGGTTTGATTCTGGAACCATGTGCCCTGGGAATATGACTGAAATTTGATTATGGAAACCATTGGCCTGGGAACATGACTGATGTTAGATTGTGGAATCCTGTGGCCTGGGAACATGACATCGGTTTGGATTTTGGTACCCTGTTGCCTGGGAACATGAAATCGTTTTGATTCTGGAAACCCGTGGCCTGGGAATATGACTGAGGTTTGACCGTGGTACCCTATGTCCTGGCAACAAGACTGAGGTTTGATTCTGGAAGACTGTGGCCAGGGAATATGATATCGGGTTGATTCTGGAACCCTGTGTCCGGGGAACAAGACTGAGGTTTGCTTCTGGAACCCTGTTCCCTGGGAACATGACTGAGTTTTGATTCTGCACACCTGTGTCCTGGGACCATGACTGAGGTTTGATTGTTGAAACCTGTGGCCTGCGAACATGACTGAGGTTTGATTCTGGAACCATGTGTCCTGGGAATATGACTGAGGTTTGATTCTGGAAACCTGTGGCCTGGGAAAATGACTGAGGTTTCATTGTGGAAACATGTGTCCTGGAATCATGTGTGTGGTTTGATGGCGGAACACTCTGGCCTGGCAAAATGACTGAGGCTTGATTCTGGAACCCTGTGGCCTGAGAACTTGACTGAGGTTTGATTGCAGAAACCTGTGGACTGGCAACATGACTGAGGCTTGATTCTGGAACCCTGTCGCCTGGGAACATGAATGAGGTTTGATTGTGGAACCCTGTGGCCTGGGAACATGACAGAGATTTGATTCTGGACACCTGTGTCCTAGGAACAAGACTGAGGTTTGATTGTTGAAACCTGTGGCCTGCGAATATGACTGAGGTTTGATTCTGGAACCATGTGTCTTGGGAATATGACTGAGGTTTGATTCTGGAAACCATTGGCCTGGGAACATGACTGATGTTAGATTGTGGAATCCTGTGGCCTTGGAACATGACATCGGTTTGGATCCTGGTACCCTGTTGCCTGGGAACATGAAATCGGTTTGATTCTGGAAACCTGTGGCCTGGGTATATGACTGAGGTTTGATGGTGGTACCCTATGGCCTGGCAACAAGAGTGAGTTTTGATTCTGGATCCCTGTGGCCTGGGAACATGACTGAGGCGTGATTCTGGAAAACTGTGGCCTGGAAACATGACATCTGTTTAGATAGTGGAATACTGTGCCCTGGGATCCTGACTGAGCCTTGGTTCTGGAACCCTGTGGACTGGGAACATGACTGAGGTTTTATTTTGGAACCCTGTAGCCTGGGAACATAACTGAGGATTGATTCTGGAACGCTATGGCCTGGGAACATGACCTCGGTGGATTCTGGAATCCTGTGGCCTGGGAACATGAGAACGGTTTGACTCTGGAACCCTGTGGCCTGGGAACATGTCTGAGGTTTGTTGGTGGAAACCTGTGGGCTGGCAACATGACTGAGGTTTGAGTCTGGAAGACTGTGGCCAGGGAACATGATATTGGGTTGATTCTGGAAACCTGTATCCTGGGAACAAGACTGAGGTTTGCTGGTGGAACCCTGTGGCCTCGGAACATGACATCGGTTGGATTTTGGAACCCTGTAGCCAGGGGACATGACTGAAGTTTGATTGTGGAACCCTGTTGCCTGGGAACATGACAGAGATTTGTTTCTGGAAGCCTGTTCCCTGAGAACATGACTGAGGTTTGATTCTGGACACCTGTGGCCTGGGAATATGTCTGAGGTTTGATTGTTGAAACCTGTGGCCTGCGAACATGACTGAGGTTTGATTCTGGATCCATGTGTCCTGGGAATATGACTGAGGTTTGATTCTGGAAACCTGTGGCCTGGGAAAATCACTTAGGATTCATTGTCGAAACATTTGGCCTGGGATCATGACTGAGGTTTGATGGTGGAAAACTCTGGCCTGGCAAAATGACTGAGGCTTGATTCTGGAACCCTATGGCCTGGGAACTTGACTGAGGTTTGATGGCAGAAACCTGTGGACTGGCAACATGACTGAGGATTGACTGTGGAACCCTGTGTCCTGGAAACATGACTGTGGTCTGGTACTTGAAAACCATGGCCTGGGAACTTGACATTGGTTTGATTCTGGAACCCTGTGTCCTAGGAACATGATTGAGGTTTGATGGAG
The DNA here is from genome assembly GCF_965194825.1 of Balaenoptera physalus. Classification (NCBI taxonomy): domain Eukaryota; kingdom Metazoa; phylum Chordata; class Mammalia; order Artiodactyla; family Balaenopteridae; genus Balaenoptera; species Balaenoptera physalus. The sequence continues at coordinate 52,674 of NW_028125665.1, read as the reverse complement.
GAACCCTGTGTGCAGGGAACATGACTGAGGCTTGATGGTGGAACCCTGTGGCCTGGCAACAGGACTGAGGTTTGATGGTGGAACCCTGTTGCCTGGCAAGATGACTTAGGTTTGACTGTGGAACACTCTGGCCTGGGAACATGACTGAGGCTTTATGGTGAAACCGTGGCATGGCAATAGGACTGAGGTTTGATTGTGGATCCCTCTGGCCTGGGAATATGACTGAGCTTTAATTGTGGAACCTGTGGGCTGTGAACATGACTGGGATATATTTTTGAAACCTGTGTCTAGGGAACATGACTGAGGTTTTATTCTGGAACCCTGTGTCCTGGGAATATGACTGAGGTTTGACTATGGAAACCATTGACCTGTGAACATGAGTGATGTTAGATTGTGGAATACTGTGGCCTGGGAACATGACATCGGTTTGGATTCTGGTACCCTGTTGCCTGGGAATATGAAATCGGTTTGATTCTGGAAACCTGTGGCCTGGAAATATGACTGAGGTTTGATGGTGGTACCCTATGGCCTGGCAAGATGACTTAGGTTTGATTGTGGAACACTCAGGCCTGGGAACATGACTGAGGCTTGATGGTGGAAACCTGTGTCCTGGGAACATGAGAACGGTTTGATTCTGGAAACCTGTGGCCTTTGGAACATGTCTGCGGTTTGATGGTGGAAACCTGTGGCCTGGTAACATGACTGAGGTTTGATTCTGGAAGACTGTGGCCAAGGAACATGATATCGGTTTGATTCTGGAACCCTGTGTCCTGGGAACAAGACTGAGGTTTGCTTCTGGACGCCTGTGGGCTGGGAACATGACATCGGTTGGATTCTGGAACCCTGTGGCCTGGGAACATGACTGAGGTTTGTTTCTGGAAGCCTGTTCCCTGGGAACATGACTGAGGTTTGATTCTGGAACCATGTGTCCTGGGAATATGACTGAGGTTTGATTCTGGAAACCATTGGCCTGGGAACATGACTGATGTTAGATTGTGGAATCCTGTGGCCTGGGAACATGACATCGGTGGATTCTGGAACCCTGTGGCCTGGAAACATGAGAACGGTTTGATTCTTTAACCCTGTGGCCTGGGAACATGTCTGAGGTTTGATGGTGGAAACTTGTGGCCTGGCAACATGACTGACGTTTGATCCTGGAAGACTCTTGCCACGGAACATGATATCGGGTTGATTGTGGAAACCTGTGTCCTGGGAACAAGACTGAGGTTTGCTTCTGGAACCCTGTGGCCTGGGAACATGACTGAGGTTTCTTTCTGGATGCCTGTTCCCTGGGAACATGACTGAGGTTTGATTCTGGACACCTGTCTCTTGGGAGCATGACTGAGGTCTGATTTTTGAAACCTATGGCCTGGGAACATGACTGAGGTTTGATTCTGGAACCATGTGCCCTGGGAATATGACTGAAATTTGATTATGGAAACCATTGGCCTGGGAACATGACTGATGTTAGATTGTGGAATCCTGTGGCCTGGGAACATGACATCGGTTTGGATTTTGGTACCCTGTTGCCTGGGAACATGAAATCGTTTTGATTCTGGAAACCCGTGGCCTGGGAATATGGCTGAGGTTTGACCGTGGTACCCTATGTCCTGGCAACAAGACTGAGGTTTGATTCTGGAAGACTGTGGCCAGGGAATATGATATCGGGTTGATTCTGGAACCCTGTGTCCGGGGAACAAGACTGAGGTTTGCTTCTGGAACCCTGTTCCCTGGGAACATGACTGAGTTTTGATTCTGCACACCTGTGTCCTGGGACCATGACTGAGGTTTGATTGTTGAAACCTGTGACCTGCGAACATGACTGAGGTTTGATTCTGGAACCATGTGTCCTGGGAATATGACTGAGGTTTGATTCTGGAAACCTGTGGCCTGGGAAAATGACTGAGGTTTCATTGTGGAAACATGTGTCCTGGAATCATGTGTGTGGTTTGATGGCGGAACACTCTGGCCTGGCAAAATGACTGAGGCTTGATTCTGGAACCCTGTGGCCTGAGAACTTGACTGAGGTTTGATTGCAGAAACCTGTGGACTGGCAACATGACTGAGGCTTGATTCTGGAACCCTGTCGCCTGGGAACATGAATGAGGTTTGATTGTGGAACCCTGTGGCCTGGGAACATGACAGAGATTTGATTCTGGACACCTGTGTCCTAGGAACAAGACTGAGGTTTGATTGTTGAAACCTGTGGCCTGCGAATATGACTGAGGTTTGATTCTGGAACCATGTGTCTTGGGAATATGACTGAGGTTTGATTCTGGAAACCATTGGCCTGGGAACATGACTGATGTTAGATTGTGGAATCCTGTGGCCTTGGAACATGACATCGGTTTGGATCCTGGTACCCTGTTGCCTGGGAACATGAAATCGGTTTGATTCTGGAAACCTGTGGCCTGGGTATATGACTGAGGTTTGATGGTGGTACCCTATGGCCTGGCAACAAGAGTGAGTTTTGATTCTGGATCCCTGTGGCCTGGGAACATGACTGAGGCGTGATTCTGGAAAACTGTGGCCTGGAAACATGACATCTGTTTAGATAGTGGAATACTGTGCCCTGGGATCCTGACTGAGCCTTGGTTCTGGAACCCTGTGGACTGGGAACATGACTGAGGTTTTATTTTGGAACCCTGTAGCCTGGGAACATAACTGAGGATTGATTCTGGAACGCTATGGCCTGGGAACATGACCTCGGTGGATTCTGGAATCCTGTGGCCTGGGAACATGAGAACGGTTTGACTCTGGAACCCTGTGGCCTGGGAACATGTCTGAGGTTTGTTGGTGGAAACCTGTGGGCTGGCAACATGACTGAGGTTTGAGTCTGGAAGACTGTGGCCAGGGAACATGATATTGGGTTGATTCTGGAAACCTGTATCCTGGGAACAAGACTGAGGTTTGCTGGTGGAACCCTGTGGCCTCGGAACATGACATCGGTTGGATTTTGGAACCCTGTAGCCTGGGGACATGACTGAAGTTTGATTGTGGAACCCTGTTGCCTGGGAACATGACAGAGATTTGTTTCTGGAAGCCTGTTCCCTGAGAACATGACTGAGGTTTGATTCTGGACACCTGTGGCCTGGGAATATGTCTGAGGTTTGATTGTTGAAACCTGTGGCCTGCGAACATGACTGAGGTTTGATTCTGGATCCATGTGTCCTGGGAATATGACTGAGGTTTGATTCTGGAAACCTGTGGCCTGGGAAAATCACTTAGGATTCATTGTCGAAACATTTGGCCTGGGATCATGACTGAGGTTTGATGGTGGAAAACTCTGGCCTGGCAAAATGACTGAGGCTTGATTCTGGAACCCTATGGCCTGGGAACTTGACTGAGGTTTGATGGCAGAAACCTGTGGACTGGCAACATGACTGAGGATTGACTGTGGAACCCTGTGTCCTGGAAACATGACTGTGGTCTGGTACTTGAAAACCATGGCCTGGGAACTTGACATTGGTTTGATTCTGGAACCCTGTGTCCTAGGAACATGATTGAGGTTTGATGGAGGAACCCTGTGTGCAGGGAACATGACTGAGGCTTGATGGTGGAACCCTGTGGCCTGGCAACAGGACTGAGGTTTGATGGTGGAACCCTGTTGCCTGGCAAGATGACTTAGGTTTGACTGTGGAACACTCTGGCCTGGGAACATGACTGAGGCTTTATGGTGAAACCGTGGCATGGCAATAGGACTGAGGTTTGATTGTGGATCCCTCTGGCCTGGGAATATGACTGAGCTTTAATTGTGGAACCTGTGGGCTGTGAACATGACTGGGATATATTTTTGAAACCTGTGTCTAGGGAACATGACTGAGGTTTTATTCTGGAACCCTGTGTCCTGGGAATATGACTGAGGTTTGATTATGGAAACCATTGACCTGTGAACATGAGTGATGTTAGATTGTGGAATACTGTGGCCTGGGAACATGACATCGGTTTGGATTCTGGTACCCTGTTGCCTGGGAATATGAAATCGGTTTGATTCTGGAAACCTGTGGCCTGGAAATATGACTGAGGTTTGATGGTGGTACCCTATGGCCTGGCAAGATGACTTAGGTTTGATTGTGGAACACTCAGGCCTGGGAACATGACTGAGGCTTGATGGTGGAACCCTGTGTCCTGGGAACATGAGAACGGTTTGATTCTGGAAACCTGTGGCCTTTGGAACATGTCTGCGGTTTGATGGTGGAAACCTGTGGCCTGGTAACATGACTGAGGTTTGATTCTGGAAGACTGTGGCCAAGGAACATGATATCGGTTTGATTCTGGAACCCTGTGTCCTGGGAACAAGACTGAGGTTTGCTTCTGGACGCCTGTGGGCTGGGAACATGACATCGGTTGGATTCTGGAACCCTGTGGCCTGGGAACATGACTGAGGTTTGTTTCTGGAAGCCTGTTCCCTGGGAACATGACTGAGGTTTGATTCTGGAACCATGTGTCCTGGGAATATGACTGAGGTTTGATTCTGGAAACCATTGGCCTGGGAACATGACTGATGTTAGATTGTGGAATCCTGTGGCCTGGGAACATGACATCGGTGGATTCTGGAACCCTGTGGCCTGGAAACATGAGAACGGTTTGATTCTTTAACCCTGTGGCCTGGGAACATGTCTGAGGTTTGATGGTGGAAACTTGTGGCCTGGCAACATGACTGACGTTTGATCCTGGAAGACTCTTGCCACGGAACATGATATCGGGTTGATTGTGGAAACCTGTGTCCTGGGAACAAGACTGAGGTTTGCTTCTGGAACCCTGTGGCCTGGGAACATGACTGAGGTTTCTTTCTGGATGCCTGTTCCCTGGGAACATGACTGAGGTTTGATTCTGGACACCTGTCTCTTGGGAGCATGACTGAGGTCTGATTTTTGAAACCTATGGCCTGGGAACATGACTGAGGTTTGATTCTGGAACCATGTGCCCTGGGAATATGACTGAAATTTGATTATGGAAACCATTGGCCTGGGAACATGACTGATGTTAGATTGTGGAATCCTGTGGCCTGGGAACATGACATCGGTTTGGATTTTGGTACCCTGTTGCCTGGGAACATGAAATCGTTTTGATTCTGGAAACCCGTGGCCTGGGAATATGACTGAGGTTTGACCGTGGTACCCTATGTCCTGGCAACAAGACTGAGGTTTGATTCTGGAAGACTGTGGCCAGGGAATATGATATCGGGTTGATTCTGGAACCCTGTGTCCGGGGAACAAGACTGAGGTTTGCTTCTGGAACCCTGTTCCCTGGGAACATGACTGAGTTTTGATTCTGCACACCTGTGTCCTGGGACCATGACTGAGGTTTGATTGTTGAAACCTGTGGCCTGCGAACATGACTGAGGTTTGATTCTGGAACCATGTGTCCTGGGAATATGACTGAGGTTTGATTCTGGAAACCTGTGGCCTGGGAAAATGACTGAGGTTTCATTGTGGAAACATGTGTCCTGGAATCATGTGTGTGGTTTGATGGCGGAACACTCTGGCCTGGCAAAATGACTGAGGCTTGATTCTGGAACCCTGTGGCCTGAGAACTTGACTGAGGTTTGATTGCAGAAACCTGTGGACTGGCAACATGACTGAGGCTTGATTCTGGAACCCTGTCGCCTGGGAACATGAATGAGGTTTGATTGTGGAACCCTGTGGCCTGGGAACATGACAGAGATTTGATTCTGGACACCTGTGTCCTAGGAACAAGACTGAGGTTTGATTGTTGAAACCTGTGGCCTGCGAATATGACTGAGGTTTGATTCTGGAACCATGTGTCTTGGGAATATGACTGAGGTTTGATTCTGGAAACCATTGGCCTGGGAACATGACTGATGTTAGATTGTGGAATCCTGTGGCCTTGGAACATGACATCGGTTTGGATCCTGGTACCCTGTTGCCTGGGAACATGAAATCGGTTTGATTCTGGAAACCTGTGGCCTGGGTATATGACTGAGGTTTGATGGTGGTACCCTATGGCCTGGCAACAAGAGTGAGTTTTGATTCTGGATCCCTGTGGCCTGGGAACATGACTGAGGCGTGATTCTGGAAAACTGTGGCCTGGAAACATGACATCTGTTTAGATAGTGGAATACTGTGCCCTGGGATCCTGACTGAGCCTTGGTTCTGGAACCCTGTGGACTGGGAACATGACTGAGGTTTTATTTTGGAACCCTGTAGCCTGGGAACATAACTGAGGATTGATTCTGGAACGCTATGGCCTGGGAACATGACCTCGGTGGATTCTGGAATCCTGTGGCCTGGGAACATGAGAACGGTTTGACTCTGGAACCCTGTGGCCTGGGAACATGTCTGAGGTTTGTTGGTGGAAACCTGTGGGCTGGCAACATGACTGAGGTTTGAGTCTGGAAGACTGTGGCCAGGGAACATGATATTGGGTTGATTCTGGAAACCTGTATCCTGGGAACAAGACTGAGGTTTGCTGGTGGAACCCTGTGGCCTCGGAACATGACATCGGTTGGATTTTGGAACCCTGTAGCCAGGGGACATGACTGAAGTTTGATTGTGGAACCCTGTTGCCTGGGAACATGACAGAGATTTGTTTCTGGAAGCCTGTTCCCTGAGAACATGACTGAGGTTTGATTCTGGACACCTGTGGCCTGGGAATATGTCTGAGGTTTGATTGTTGAAACCTGTGGCCTGCGAACATGACTGAGGTTTGATTCTGGATCCATGTGTCCTGGGAATATGACTGAGGTTTGATTCTGGAAACCTGTGGCCTGGGAAAATCACTTAGGATTCATTGTCGAAACATTTGGCCTGGGATCATGACTGAGGTTTGATGGTGGAAAACTCTGGCCTGGCAAAATGACTGAGGCTTGATTCTGGAACCCTATGGCCTGGGAACTTGACTGAGGTTTGATGGCAGAAACCTGTGGACTGGCAACATGACTGAGGATTGACTGTGGAACCCTGTGTCCTGGAAACATGACTGTGGTCTGGTACTTGAAAACCATGGCCTGGGAACTTGACATTGGTTTGATTCTGGAACCCTGTGTCCTAGGAACATGATTGAGGTTTGATGGAGGAACCCTGTGTGCAGGGAACATGACTGAGGCTTGATGGTGGAACCCTGTGGCCTGGCAACAGGACTGAGGTTTGATGGTGGAACCCTGTTGCCTGGCAAGATGACTTAGGTTTGACTGTGGAACACTCTGGCCTGGGAACATGACTGAGGCTTTATGGTGAAACCGTGGCATGGCAATAGGACTGAGGTTTGATTGTGGATCCCTCTGGCCTGGGAATATGACTGAGCTTTAATTGTGGAACCTGTGGGCTGTGAACATGACTGGGATATATTTTTGAAACCTGTGTCTAGGGAACATGACTGAGGTTTTATTCTGGAACCCTGTGTCCTGGGAATATGACTGAGGTTTGATTATGGAAACCATTGACCTGTGAACATGAGTGATGTTAGATTGTGGAATACTGTGGCCTGGGAACATGACATCGGTTTGGATTCTGGTACCCTGTTGCCTGGGAATATGAAAGCGGTTTGATTCTGGAAACCTGTGGCCTGGAAATATGACTGAGGTTTGATGGTGGTACCCTATGGCCTGGCAAGATGACTTAGGTTTGATTGTGGAACACTCAGGCCTGGGAACATGACTGAGGCTTGATGGTGGAACCCTGTGTCCTGGGAACATGAGAACGGTTTGATTCTGGAAACCTGTGGCCTTTGGAACATGTCTGCGGTTTGATGGTGGAAACCTGTGGCCTGGTAACATGACTGAGGTTTGATTCTGGAAGACTGTGGCCAAGGAACATGATATCGGTTTGATTCTGGAACCCTGTGTCCTGGGAACAAGACTGAGGTTTGCTTCTGGACGCCTGTGGGCTGGGAACATGACATCGGTTGGATTCTGGAACCCTGTGGCCTGGGAACATGACTGAGGTTTGTTTCTGGAAGCCTGTTCCCTGGGAACATGACTGAGGTTTGATTCTGGAACCATGTGTCCTGGGAATATGACTGAGGTTTGATTCTGGAAACCATTGGCCTGGGAACATGACTGATGTTAGATTGTGGAATCCTGTGGCCTGGGAACATGACATCGGTGGATTCTGGAACCCTGTGGCCTGGAAACATGAGAACGGTTTGATTCTTTAACCCTGTGGCCTGGGAACATGTCTGAGGTTTGATGGTGGAAACTTGTGGCCTGGCAACATGACTGACGTTTGATCCTGGAAGACTCTTGCCACGGAACATGATATCGGGTTGATTGTGGAAACCTGTGTCCTGGGAACAAGACTGAGGTTTGCTTCTGGAACCCTGTGGCCTGGGAACATGACTGAGGTTTCTTTCTGGATGCCTGTTCCCTGGGAACATGACTGAGGTTTGATTCTGGACACCTGTCTCTTGGGAGCATGACTGAGGTCTGATTTTTGAAACCTATGGCCTGGGAACATGACTGAGGTTTGATTCTGGAACCATGTGCCCTGGGAATATGACTGAAATTTGATTATGGAAACCATTGGCCTGGGAACATGACTGATGTTAGATTGTGGAATCCTGTGGCCTGGGAACATGACATCGGTTTGGATTTTGGTACCCTGTTGCCTGGGAACATGAAATCGTTTTGATTCTGGAAACCCGTGGCCTGGGAATATGGCTGAGGTTTGACCGTGGTACCCTATGTCCTGGCAACAAGACTGAGGTTTGATTCTGGAAGACTGTGGCCAGGGAATATGATATCGGGTTGATTCTGGAACCCTGTGTCCGGGGAACAAGACTGAGGTTTGCTTCTGGAACCCTGTTCCCTGGGAACATGACTGAGTTTTGATTCTGCACACCTGTGTCCTGGGACCATGACTGAGGTTTGATTGTTGAAACCTGTGGCCTGCGAACATGACTGAGGTTTGATTCTGGAACCATGTGTCCTGGGAATATGACTGAGGTTTGATTCTGGAAACCTGTGGCCTGGGAAAATGACTGAGGTTTCATTGTGGAAACATGTGTCCTGGAATCATGTGTGTGGTTTGATGGCGGAACACTCTGGCCTGGCAAAATGACTGAGGCTTGATTCTGGAACCCTGTGGCCTGAGAACTTGACTGAGGTTTGATTGCAGAAACCTGTGGACTGGCAACATGACTGAGGCTTGATTCTGGAACCCTGTCGCCTGGGAACATGAATGAGGTTTGATTGTGGAACCCTGTGGCCTGGGAACATGACAGAGATTTGATTCTGGACACCTGTGTCCTAGGAACAAGACTGAGGTTTGATTGTTGAAACCTGTGGCCTGCGAATATGACTGAGGTTTGATTCTGGAACCATGTGTCTTGGGAATATGACTGAGGTTTGATTCTGGAAACCATTGGCCTGGGAACATGACTGATGTTAGATTGTGGAATCCTGTGGCCTTGGAACATGACATCGGTTTGGATCCTGGTACCCTGTTGCCTGGGAACATGAAATCGGTTTGATTCTGGAAACCTGTGGCCTGGGTATATGACTGAGGTTTGATGGTGGTACCCTATGGCCTGGCAACAAGAGTGAGTTTTGATTCTGGATCCCTGTGGCCTGGGAACATGACTGAGGCGTGATTCTGGAAAACTGTGGCCTGGAAACATGACATCTGTTTAGATAGTGGAATACTGTGCCCTGGGATCCTGACTGAGCCTTGGTTCTGGAACCCTGTGGACTGGGAACATGACTGAGGTTTTATTTTGGAACCCTGTAGCCTGGGAACATAACTGAGGATTGATTCTGGAACGCTATGGCCTGGGAACATGACCTCGGTGGATTCTGGAATCCTGTGGCCTGGGAACATGAGAACGGTTTGACTCTGGAACCCTGTGGCCTGGGAACATGTCTGAGGTTTGTTGGTGGAAACCTGTGGGCTGGCAACATGACTGAGGTTTGAGTCTGGAAGACTGTGGCCAGGGAACATGATATTGGGTTGATTCTGGAAACCTGTATCCTGGGAACAAGACTGAGGTTTGCTGGTGGAACCCTGTGGCCTCGGAACATGACATCGGTTGGATTTTGGAACCCTGTAGCCTGGGGACATGACTGAAGTTTGATTGTGGAACCCTGTTGCCTGGGAACATGACAGAGATTTGTTTCTGGAAGCCTGTTCCCTGAGAACATGACTGAGGTTTGATTCTGGACACCTGTGGCCTGGGAATATGTCTGAGGTTTGATTGTTGAAACCTGTGGCCTGCGAACATGACTGAGGTTTGATTCTGGATCCATGTGTCCTGGGAATATGACTGAGGTTTGATTCTGGAAACCTGTGGCCTGGGAAAATCACTTAGGATTCATTGTCGAAACATTTGGCCTGGGATCATGACTGAGGTTTGATGGTGGAAAACTCTGGCCTGGCAAAATGACTGAGGCTTGATTCTGGAACCCTATGGCCTGGGAACTTGACTGAGGTTTGATGGCAGAAACCTGTGGACTGGCAACATGACTGAGGATTGACTGTGGAACCCTGTGTCCTGGAAACATGACTGTGGTCTGGTACTTGAAAACCATGGCCTGGGAACTTGACATTGGTTTGATTCTGGAACCCTGTGTCCTAGGAACATGATTGAGGTTTGATGGAGGAACCCTGTGTGCAGGGAACATGACTGAGGCTTGATGGTGGAACCCTGTGGCCTGGCAACAGGACTGAGGTTTGATGGTGGAACCCTGTTGCCTGGCAAGATGACTTAGGTTTGACTGTGGAACACTCTGGCCTGGGAACATGACTGAGGCTTTATGGTGAAACCGTGGCATGGCAATAGGACTGAGGTTTGATTGTGGATCCCTCTGGCCTGGGAATATGACTGAGCTTTAATTGTGGAACCTGTGGGCTGTGAACATGACTGGGATATATTTTTGAAACCTGTGTCTAGGGAACATGACTGAGGTTTTATTCTGGAACCCTGTGTCCTGGGAATATGACTGAGGTTTGACTATGGAAACCATTGACCTGTGAACATGAGTGATGTTAGATTGTGGAATACTGTGGCCTGGGAACATGACATCGGTTTGGATTCTGGTACCCTGTTGCCTGGGAATATGAAATCGGTTTGATTCTGGAAACCTGTGGCCTGGAAATATGACTGAGGTTTGATGGTGGTACCCTATGGCCTGGCAAGATGACTTAGGTTTGATTGTGGAACACTCAGGCCTGGGAACATGACTGAGGCTTGATGGTGGAACCCTGTGTCCTGGGAACATGAGAACGGTTTGATTCTGGAAACCTGTGGCCTTTGGAACATGTCTGCGGTTTGATGGTGGAAACCTGTGGCCTGGTAACATGACTGAGGTTTGATTCTGGAAGACTGTGGCCAAGGAACATGATATCGGTTTGATTCTGGAACCCTGTGTCCTGGGAACAAGACTGAGGTTTGCTTCTGGACGCCTGTGGGCTGGGAACATGACATCGGCTGGATTCTGGAACCCTGTGGCCTGGGAACATGACTGAGGTTTGTTTCTGGAAGCCTGTTCCCTGGGAACATGACTGAGGTTTGATTCTGGAACCATGTGTCCTGGGAATATGACTGAGGTTTGATTCTGGAAACCATTGGCCTGGGAACATGACTGATGTTAGATTGTGGAATCCTGTGGCCTGGGAACATGACATCGGTGGATTCTGGAACCCTGTGGCCTGGAAACATGAGAACGGTTTGATTCTTTAACCCTGTGGCCTGGGAACATGTCTGAGGTTTGATGGTGGAAACTTGTGGCCTGGCAACATGACTGACGTTTGATCCTGGAAGACTCTTGCCACGGAACATGATATCGGGTTGATTGTGGAAACCTGTGTCCTGGGAACAAGACTGAGGTTTGCTTCTGGAACCCTGTGGCCTGGGAACATGACTGAGGTTTCTTTCTGGATGCCTGTTCCCTGGGAACATGACTGAGGTTTGATTCTGGACACCTGTCTCTTGGGAGCATGACTGAGGTCTGATTTTTGAAACCTATGGCCTGGGAACATGACTGAGGTTTGATTCTGGAACCATGTGCCCTGGGAATATGACTGAAATTTGATTATGGAAACCATTGGCCTGGGAACATGACTGATGTTAGATTGTGGAATCCTGTGGCCTGGGAACATGACATCGGTTTGGATTTTGGTACCCTGTTGCCTGGGAACATGAAATCGTTTTGATTCTGGAAACCCGTGGCCTGGGAATATGACTGAGGTTTGACCGTGGTACCCTATGTCCTGGCAACAAGACTGAGGTTTGATTCTGGAAGACTGTGGCCAGGGAATATGATATCGGGTTGATTCTGGAACCCTGTGTCCGGGGAACAAGACTGAGGTTTGCTTCTGGAACCCTGTTCCCTGGGAACATGACTGAGTTTTGATTCTGCACACCTGTGTCCTGGGACCATGACTGAGGTTTGATTGTTGAAACCTGTGGCCTGCGAACATGACTGAGGTTTGATTCTGGAACCATGTGTCCTGGGAATATGACTGAGGTTTGATTCTGGAAACCTGTGGCCTGGGAAAATGACTGAGGTTTCATTGTGGAAACATGTGTCCTGGAATCATGTGTGTGGTTTGATGGCGGAACACTCTGGCCTGGCAAAATGACTGAGGCTTGATTCTGGAACCCTGTGGCCTGAGAACTTGACTGAGGTTTGATTGCAGAAACCTGTGGACTGGCAACATGACTGAGGCTTGATTCTGGAACCCTGTCGCCTGGGAACATGAATGAGGTTTGATTGTGGAACCCTGTGGCCTGGGAACATGACAGAGATTTGATTCTGGACACCTGTGTCCTAGGAACAAGACTGAGGTTTGATTGTTGAAACCTGTGGCCTGCGAATATGACTGAGGTTTGATTCTGGAACCATGTGTCTTGGGAATATGACTGAGGTTTGATTCTGGAAACCATTGGCCTGGGAACATGACTGATGTTAGATTGTGGAATCCTGTGGCCTTGGAACATGACATCGGTTTGGATCCTGGTACCCTGTTGCCTGGGAACATGAAATCGGTTTGATTCTGGAAACCTGTGGCCTGGGTATATGACTGAGGTTTGATGGTGGTACCCTATGGCCTGGCAACAAGAGTGAGTTTTGATTCTGGATCCCTGTGGCCTGGGAACATGACTGAGGCGTGATTCTGGAAAACTGTGGCCTGGAAACATGACATCTGTTTAGATAGTGGAATACTGTGCCCTGGGATCCTGACTGAGCCTTGGTTCTGGAACCCTGTGGACTGGGAACATGACTGAGGTTTTATTTTGGAACCCTGTAGCCTGGGAACATAACTGAGGATTGATTCTGGAACGCTATGGCCTGGGAACATGACCTCGGTGGATTCTGGAATCCTGTGGCCTGGGAACATGAGAACGGTTTGACTCTGGAACCCTGTGGCCTGGGAACATGTCTGAGGTTTGTTGGTGGAAACCTGTGGGCTGGCAACATGACTGAGGTTTGAGTCTGGAAGACTGTGGCCAGGGAACATGATATTGGGTTGATTCTGGAAACCTGTATCCTGGGAACAAGACTGAGGTTTGCTGGTGGAACCCTGTGGCCTCGGAACATGACATCGGTTGGATTTTGGAACCCTGTAGCCAGGGGACATGACTGAAGTTTGATTGTGGAACCCTGTTGCCTGGGAACATGACAGAGATTTGTTTCTGGAAGCCTGTTCCCTGAGAACATGACTGAGGTTTGATTCTGGACACCTGTGGCCTGGGAATATGTCTGAGGTTTGATTGTTGAAACCTGTGGCCTGCGAACATGACTGAGGTTTGATTCTGGATCCATGTGTCCTGGGAATATGACTGAGGTTTGATTCTGGAAACCTGTGGCCTGGGAAAATCACTTAGGATTCATTGTCGAAACATTTGGCCTGGGATCATGACTGAGGTTTGATGGTGGAAAACTCTGGCCTGGCAAAATGACTGAGGCTTGATTCTGGAACCCTATGGCCTGGGAACTTGACTGAGGTTTGATGGCAGAAACCTGTGGACTGGCAACATGACTGAGGATTGACTGTGGAACCCTGTGTCCTGGAAACATGACTGTGGTCTGGTACTTGAAAACCATGGCCTGGGAACTTGACATTGGTTTGATTCTGGAACCCTGTGTCCTAGGAACATGATTGAGGTTTGATGGAGGAACCCTGTGTGCAGGGAACATGACTGAGGCTTGATGGTGGAACCCTGTGGCCTGGCAACAGGACTGAGGTTTGATGGTGGAACCCTGTTGCCTGGCAAGATGACTTAGGTTTGACTGTGGAACACTCTGGCCTGGGAACATGACTGAGGCTTTATGGTGAAACCGTGGCATGGCAATAGGACTGAGGTTTGATTGTGGATCCCTCTGGCCTGGGAATATGACTGAGCTTTAATTGTGGAACCTGTGGGCTGTGAACATGACTGGGATATATTTTTGAAACCTGTGTCTAGGGAACATGACTGAGGTTTTATTCTGGAACCCTGTGTCCTGGGAATATGACTGAGGTTTGATTATGGAAACCATTGACCTGTGAACATGAGTGATGTTAGATTGTGGAATACTGTGGCCTGGGAACATGACATCGGTTTGGATTCTGGTACCCTGTTGCCTGGGAATATGAAAGCGGTTTGATTCTGGAAACCTGTGGCCTGGAAATATGACTGAGGTTTGATGGTGGTACCCTATGGCCTGGCAAGATGACTTAGGTTTGATTGTGGAACACTCAGGCCTGGGAACATGACTGAGGCTTGATGGTGGAACCCTGTGTCCTGGGAACATGAGAACGGTTTGATTCTGGAAACCTGTGGCCTTTGGAACATGTCTGCGGTTTGATGGTGGAAACCTGTGGCCTGGTAACATGACTGAGGTTTGATTCTGGAAGACTGTGGCCAAGGAACATGATATCGGTTTGATTCTGGAACCCTGTGTCCTGGGAACAAGACTGAGGTTTGCTTCTGGACGCCTGTGGGCTGGGAACATGACATCGGTTGGATTCTGGAACCCTGTGGCCTGGGAACATGACTGAGGTTTGTTTCTGGAAGCCTGTTCCCTGGGAACATGACTGAGGTTTGATTCTGGAACCATGTGTCCTGGGAATATGACTGAGGTTTGATTCTGGAAACCATTGGCCTGGGAACATGACTGATGTTAGATTGTGGAATCCTGTGGCCTGGGAACATGACATCGGTGGATTCTGGAACCCTGTGGCCTGGAAACATGAGAACGGTTTGATTCTTTAACCCTGTGGCCTGGGAACATGTCTGAGGTTTGATGGTGGAAACTTGTGGCCTGGCAACATGACTGACGTTTGATCCTGGAAGACTCTTGCCACGGAACATGATATCGGGTTGATTGTGGAAACCTGTGTCCTGGGAACAAGACTGAGGTTTGCTTCTGGAACCCTGTGGCCTGGGAACATGACTGAGGTTTCTTTCTGGATGCCTGTTCCCTGGGAACATGACTGAGGTTTGATTCTGGACACCTGTCTCTTGGGAGCATGACTGAGGTCTGATTTTTGAAACCTATGGCCTGGGAACATGACTGAGGTTTGATTCTGGAACCATGTGCCCTGGGAATATGACTGAAATTTGATTATGGAAACCATTGGCCTGGGAACATGACTGATGTTAGATTGTGGAATCCTGTGGCCTGGGAACATGACATCGGTTTGGATTTTGGTACCCTGTTGCCTGGGAACATGAAATCGTTTTGATTCTGGAAACCCGTGGCCTGGGAATATGACTGAGGTTTGACCGTGGTACCCTATGTCCTGGCAACAAGACTGAGGTTTGATTCTGGAAGACTGTGGCCAGGGAATATGATATCGGGTTGATTCTGGAACCCTGTGTCCGGGGAACAAGACTGAGGTTTGCTTCTGGAACCCTGTTCCCTGGGAACATGACTGAGTTTTGATTCTGCACACCTGTGTCCTGGGACCATGACTGAGGTTTGATTGTTGAAACCTGTGGCCTGCGAACATGACTGAGGTTTGATTCTGGAACCATGTGTCCTGGGAATATGACTGAGGTTTGATTCTGGAAACCTGTGGCCTGGGAAAATGACTGAGGTTTCATTGTGGAAACATGTGTCCTGGAATCATGTGTGTGGTTTGATGGCGGAACACTCTGGCCTGGCAAAATGACTGAGGCTTGATTCTGGAACCCTGTGGCCTGAGAACTTGACTGAGGTTTGATTGCAGAAACCTGTGGACTGGCAACATGACTGAGGTTTGATTCTGGAACCCTGTCGCCTGGGAACATGAATGAGGTTTGATTGTGGAACCCTGTGGCCTGGGAACATGACAGAGATTTGATTCTGGACACCTGTGTCCTAGGAACAAGACTGAGGTTTGATTGTTGAAACCTGTGGCCTGCGAATATGACTGAGGTTTGATTCTGGAACCATGTGTCTTGGGAATATGACTGAGGTTTGATTCTGGAAACCATTGGCCTGGGAACATGACTGATGTTAGATTGTGGAATCCTGTGGCCTTGGAACATGACATCGGTTTGGATCCTGGTACCCTGTTGCCTGGGAACATGAAATCGGTTTGATTCTGGAAACCTGTGGCCTGGGTATATGACTGAGGTTTGATGGTGGTACCCTATGGCCTGGCAACAAGAGTGAGTTTTGATTCTGGATCCCTGTGGCCTGGGAACATGACTGAGGCGTGATTCTGGAAAACTGTGGCCTGGAAACATGACATCTGTTTAGATAGTGGAATACTGTGCCCTGGGATCCTGACTGAGCCTTGGTTCTGGAACCCTGTGGACTGGGAACATGACTGAGGTTTTATTTTGGAACCCTGTAGCCTGGGAACATAACTGAGGATTGATTCTGGAACGCTATGGCCTGGGAACATGACCTCGGTGGATTCTGGAATCCTGTGGCCTGGGAACATGAGAACGGTTTGACTCTGGAACCCTGTGGCCTGGGAACATGTCTGAGGTTTGTTGGTGGAAACCTGTGGGCTGGCAACATGACTGAGGTTTGAGTCTGGAAGACTGTGGCCAGGGAACATGATATTGGGTTGATTCTGGAAACCTGTATCCTGGGAACAAGACTGAGGTTTGCTGGTGGAACCCTGTGGCCTCGGAACATGACATCGGTTGGATTTTGGAACCCTGTAGCCTGGGGACATGACTGAAGTTTGATTGTGGAACCCTGTTGCCTGGGAACATGACAGAGATTTGTTTCTGGAAGCCTGTTCCCTGAGAACATGACTGAGGTTTGATTCTGGACACCTGTGGCCTGGGAATATGTCTGAGGTTTGATTGTTGAAACCTGTGGCCTGCGAACATGACTGAGGTTTGATTCTGGATCCATGTGTCCTGGGAATATGACTGAGGTTTGATTCTGGAAACCTGTGGCCTGGGAAAATCACTTAGGATTCATTGTCGAAACATTTGGCCTGGGATCATGACTGAGGTTTGATGGTGGAAAACTCTGGCCTGGCAAAATGACTGAGGCTTGATTCTGGAACCCTATGGCCTGGGAACTTGACTGAGGTTTGATGGCAGAAACCTGTGGACTGGCAACATGACTGAGGATTGACTGTGGAACCCTGTGTCCTGGAAACATGACTGTGGTCTGGTACTTGAAAACCATGGCCTGGGAACTTGACATTGGTTTGATTCTGGAACCCTGTGTCCTAGGAACATGATTGAGGTTTGATGGAGGAACCCTGTGTGCAGGGAACATGACTGAGGCTTGATGGTGGAACCCTGTGGCCTGGCAACAGGACTGAGGTTTGATGGTGGAACCCTGTTGCCTGGCAAGATGACTTAGGTTTGACTGTGGAACACTCTGGCCTGGGAACATGACTGAGGCTTTATGGTGAAACCGTGGCATGGCAATAGGACTGAGGTTTGATTGTGGATCCCTCTGGCCTGGGAATATGACTGAGCTTTAATTGTGGAACCTGTGGGCTGTGAACATGACTGGGATATATTTTTGAAACCTGTGTCTAGGGAACATGACTGAGGTTTTATTCTGGAACCCTGTGTCCTGGGAATATGACTGAGGTTTGATTATGGAAACCATTGACCTGTGAACATGAGTGATGTTAGATTGTGGAATACTGTGGCCTGGGAACATGACATCGGTTTGGATTCTGGTACCCTGTTGCCTGGGAATATGAAATCGGTTTGATTCTGGAAACCTGTGGCCTGGAAATATGACTGAGGTTTGATGGTGGTACCCTATGGCCTGGCAAGATGACTTAGGTTTGATTGTGGAACACTCAGGCCTGGGAACATGACTGAGGCTTGATGGTGGAACCCTGTGTCCTGGGAACATGAGAACGGTTTGATTCTGGAAACCTGTGGCCTTTGGAACATGTCTGCGGTTTGATGGTGGAAACCTGTGGCCTGGTAACATGACTGAGGTTTGATTCTGGAAGACTGTGGCCAAGGAACATGATATCGGTTTGATTCTGGAACCCTGTGTCCTGGGAACAAGACTGAGGTTTGCTTCTGGACGCCTGTGGGCTGGGAACATGACATCGGTTGGATTCTGGAACCCTGTGGCCTGGGAACATGACTGAGGTTTGTTTCTGGAAGCCTGTTCCCTGGGAACATGACTGAGGTTTGATTCTGGAACCATGTGTCCTGGGAATATGACTGAGGTTTGATTCTGGAAACCATTGGCCTGGGAACATGACTGATGTTAGATTGTGGAATCCTGTGGCCTGGGAACATGACATCGGTGGATTCTGGAACCCTGTGGCCTGGAAACATGAGAACGGTTTGATTCTTTAACCCTGTGGCCTGGGAACATGTCTGAGGTTTGATGGTGGAAACTTGTGGCCTGGCAACATGACTGACGTTTGATCCTGGAAGACTCTTGCCACGGAACATGATATCGGGTTGATTGTGGAAACCTGTGTCCTGGGAACAAGACTGAGGTTTGCTTCTGGAACCCTGTGGCCTGGGAACATGACTGAGGTTTCTTTCTGGATGCCTGTTCCCTGGGGACATGACTGAGGTTTGATTCTGGACACCTGTCTCTTGGGAGCATGACTGAGGTCTGATTTTTGAAACCTATGGCCTGGGAACATGACTGAGGTTTGATTCTGGAATCATGTGCCCTGGGAATATGACTGAAATTTGATTATGGAAACCATTGGCCTGGGAACATGACTGATGTTAGATTGTGGAATCCTGTGGCCTGGGAACATGACATCGGTTTGGATTTTGGTACCCTGTTGCCTGGGAACATGAAATCGTTTTGATTCTGGAAACCCGTGGCCTGGGAATATGACTGAGGTTTGACCGTGGTACCCTATGTCCTGGCAACAAGACTGAGGTTTGATTCTGGAAGACTGTGGCCAGGGAATATGATATCGGGTTGATTCTGGAACCCTGTGTCCGGGGAACAAGACTGAGGTTTGCTTCTGGAACCCTGTTCCCTGGGAACATGACTGAGTTTTGATTCTGCACACCTGTGTCCTGGGACCATGACTGAGGTTTGATTGTTGAAACCTGTGGCCTGCGAACATGACTGAGGTTTGATTCTGGAACCATGTGTCCTGGGAATATGACTGAGGTTTGATTCTGGAAACCTGTGGCCTGGGAAAATGACTGAGGTTTCATTGTGGAAACATGTGTCCTGGAATCATGTGTGTGGTTTGATGGCGGAACACTCTGGCCTGGCAAAATGACTGAGGCTTGATTCTGGAACCCTGTGGCCTGAGAACTTGACTGAGGTTTGATTGCAGAAACCTGTGGACTGGCAACATGACTGAGGCTTGATTCTGGAACCCTGTCGCCTGGGAACATGAATGAGGTTTGATTGTGGAACCCTGTGGCCTGGGAACATGACAGAGATTTGATTCTGGACACCTGTGTCCTAGGAACAAGACTGAGGTTTGATTGTTGAAACCTGTGGCCTGCGAATATGACTGAGGTTTGATTCTGGAACCATGTGTCTTGGGAATATGACTGAGGTTTGATTCTGGAAACCATTGGCCTGGGAACATGACTGATGTTAGATTGTGGAATCCTGTGGCCTTGGAACATGACATCGGTTTGGATCCTGGTACCCTGTTGCCTGGGAACATGAAATCGGTTTGATTCTGGAAACCTGTGGCCTGGGTATATGACTGAGGTTTGATGGTGGTACCCTATGGCCTGGCAACAAGAGTGAGTTTTGATTCTGGATCCCTGTGGCCTGGGAACATGACTGAGGCGTGATTCTGGAAAACTGTGGCCTGGAAACATGACATCTGTTTAGATAGTGGAATACTGTGCCCTGGGATCCTGACTGAGCCTTGGTTCTGGAACCCTGTGGACTGGGAACATGACTGAGGTTTTATTTTGGAACCCTGTAGCCTGGGAACATAACTGAGGATTGATTCTGGAACGCTATGGCCTGGGAACATGACCTCGGTGGATTCTGGAATCCTGTGGCCTGGGAACATGAGAACGGTTTGACTCTGGAACCCTGTGGCCTGGGAACATGTCTGAGGTTTGTTGGTGGAAACCTGTGGGCTGGCAACATGACTGAGGTTTGAGTCTGGAAGACTGTGGCCAGGGAACATGATATTGGGTTGATTCTGGAAACCTGTATCCTGGGAACAAGACTGAGGTTTGCTGGTGGAACCCTGTGGCCTCGGAACATGACATCGGTTGGATTTTGGAACCCTGTAGCCAGGGGACATGACTGAAGTTTGATTGTGGAACCCTGTTGCCTGGGAACATGACAGAGATTTGTTTCTGGAAGCCTGTTCCCTGAGAACATGACTGAGGTTTGATTCTGGACACCTGTGGCCTGGGAATATGTCTGAGGTTTGATTGTTGAAACCTGTGGCCTGCGAACATGACTGAGGTTTGATTCTGGATCCATGTGTCCTGGGAATATGACTGAGGTTTGATTCTGGAAACCTGTGGCCTGGGAAAATCACTTAGGATTCATTGTCGAAACATTTGGCCTGGGATCATGACTGAGGTTTGATGGTGGAAAACTCTGGCCTGGCAAAATGACTGAGGCTTGATTCTGGAACCCTATGGCCTGGGAACTTGACTGAGGTTTGATGGCAGAAACCTGTGGACTGGCAACATGACTGAGGATTGACTGTGGAACCCTGTGTCCTGGAAACATGACTGTGGTCTGGTACTTGAAAACCATGGCCTGGGAACTTGACATTGGTTTGATTCTGGAACCCTGTGTCCTAGGAACATGATTGAGGTTTGATGGAGGAACCCTGTGTGCAGGGAACATGACTGAGGCTTGATGGTGGAACCCTGTGGCCTGGCAACAGGACTGAGGTTTGATGGTGGAACCCTGTTGCCTGGCAAGATGACTTAGGTTTGACTGTGGAACACTCTGGCCTGGGAACATGACTGAGGCTTTATGGTGAAACCGTGGCATGGCAATAGGACTGAGGTTTGATTGTGGATCCCTCTGGCCTGGGAATATGACTGAGCTTTAATTGTGGAACCTGTGGGCTGTGAACATGACTGGGATATATTTTTGAAACCTGTGTCTAGGGAACATGACTGAGGTTTTATTCTGGAACCCTGTGTCCTGGGAATATGACTGAGGTTTGATTATGGAAACCATTGACCTGTGAACATGAGTGATGTTAGATTGTGGAATACTGTGGCCTGGGAACATGACATCGGTTTGGATTCTGGTACCCTGTTGCCTGGGAATATGAAAGCGGTTTGATTCTGGAAACCTGTGGCCTGGAAATATGACTGAGGTTTGATGGTGGTACCCTATGGCCTGGCAAGATGACTTAGGTTTGATTGTGGAACACTCAGGCCTGGGAACATGACTGAGGCTTGATGGTGGAACCCTGTGTCCTGGGAACATGAGAACGGTTTGATTCTGGAAACCTGTGGCCTTTGGAACATGTCTGCGGTTTGATGGTGGAAACCTGTGGCCTGGTAACATGACTGAGGTTTGATTCTGGAAGACTGTGGCCAAGGAACATGATATCGGTTTGATTCTGGAACCCTGTGTCCTGGGAACAAGACTGAGGTTTGCTTCTGGACGCCTGTGGGCTGGGAACATGACATCGGTTGGATTCTGGAACCCTGTGGCCTGGGAACATGACTGAGGTTTGTTTCTGGAAGCCTGTTCCCTGGGAACATGACTGAGGTTTGATTCTGGAACCATGTGTCCTGGGAATATGACTGAGGTTTGATTCTGGAAACCATTGGCCTGGGAACATGACTGATGTTAGATTGTGGAATCCTGTGGCCTGGGAACATGACATCGGTGGATTCTGGAACCCTGTGGCCTGGAAACATGAGAACGGTTTGATTCTTTAACCCTGTGGCCTGGGAACATGTCTGAGGTTTGATGGTGGAAACTTGTGGCCTGGCAACATGACTGACGTTTGATCCTGGAAGACTCTTGCCACGGAACATGATATCGGGTTGATTGTGGAAACCTGTGTCCTGGGAACAAGACTGAGGTTTGCTTCTGGAACCCTGTGGCCTGGGAACATGACTGAGGTTTCTTTCTGGATGCCTGTTCCCTGGGAACATGACTGAGGTTTGATTCTGGACACCTGTCTCTTGGGAGCATGACTGAGGTCTGATTTTTGAAACCTATGGCCTGGGAACATGACTGAGGTT
This sequence comes from Balaenoptera physalus, assembly GCF_965194825.1. Taxonomy (NCBI): domain Eukaryota; kingdom Metazoa; phylum Chordata; class Mammalia; order Artiodactyla; family Balaenopteridae; genus Balaenoptera; species Balaenoptera physalus. The sequence goes on along the minus strand of NW_028125665.1, from coordinate 30,171 downwards.
TGATTCTGGAACCATGTGCCCTGGGAATATGACTGAAATTTGATTATGGAAACCATTGGCCTGGGAACATGACTGATGTTAGATTGTGGAATCCTGTGGCCTGGGAACATGACATCGGTTTGGATTTTGGTACCCTGTTGCCTGGGAACATGAAATCGTTTTGATTCTGGAAACCCGTGGCCTGGGAATATGGCTGAGGTTTGACCGTGGTACCCTATGTCCTGGCAACAAGACTGAGGTTTGATTCTGGAAGACTGTGGCCAGGGAATATGATATCGGGTTGATTCTGGAACCCTGTGTCCGGGGAACAAGACTGAGGTTTGCTTCTGGAACCCTGTTCCCTGGGAACATGACTGAGTTTTGATTCTGCACACCTGTGTCCTGGGACCATGACTGAGGTTTGATTGTTGAAACCTGTGGCCTGCGAACATGACTGAGGTTTGATTCTGGAACCATGTGTCCTGGGAATATGACTGAGGTTTGATTCTGGAAACCTGTGGCCTGGGAAAATGACTGAGGTTTCATTGTGGAAACATGTGTCCTGGAATCATGTGTGTGGTTTGATGGCGGAACACTCTGGCCTGGCAAAATGACTGAGGCTTGATTCTGGAACCCTGTGGCCTGAGAACTTGACTGAGGTTTGATTGCAGAAACCTGTGGACTGGCAACATGACTGAGGCTTGATTCTGGAACCCTGTCGCCTGGGAACATGAATGAGGTTTGATTGTGGAACCCTGTGGCCTGGGAACATGACAGAGATTTGATTCTGGACACCTGTGTCCTAGGAACAAGACTGAGGTTTGATTGTTGAAACCTGTGGCCTGCGAATATGACTGAGGTTTGATTCTGGAACCATGTGTCTTGGGAATATGACTGAGGTTTGATTCTGGAAACCATTGGCCTGGGAACATGACTGATGTTAGATTGTGGAATCCTGTGGCCTTGGAACATGACATCGGTTTGGATCCTGGTACCCTGTTGCCTGGGAACATGAAATCGGTTTGATTCTGGAAACCTGTGGCCTGGGTATATGACTGAGGTTTGATGGTGGTACCCTATGGCCTGGCAACAAGAGTGAGTTTTGATTCTGGATCCCTGTGGCCTGGGAACATGACTGAGGCGTGATTCTGGAAAACTGTGGCCTGGAAACATGACATCTGTTTAGATAGTGGAATACTGTGCCCTGGGATCCTGACTGAGCCTTGGTTCTGGAACCCTGTGGACTGGGAACATGACTGAGGTTTTATTTTGGAACCCTGTAGCCTGGGAACATAACTGAGGATTGATTCTGGAACGCTATGGCCTGGGAACATGACCTCGGTGGATTCTGGAATCCTGTGGCCTGGGAACATGAGAACGGTTTGACTCTGGAACCCTGTGGCCTGGGAACATGTCTGAGGTTTGTTGGTGGAAACCTGTGGGCTGGCAACATGACTGAGGTTTGAGTCTGGAAGACTGTGGCCAGGGAACATGATATTGGGTTGATTCTGGAAACCTGTATCCTGGGAACAAGACTGAGGTTTGCTGGTGGAACCCTGTGGCCTCGGAACATGACATCGGTTGGATTTTGGAACCCTGTAGCCTGGGAACATGACTGAAGTTTGATTGTGGAACCCTGTTGCCTGGGAACATGACAGAGATTTGTTTCTGGAAGCCTGTTCCCTGAGAACATGACTGAGGTTTGATTCTGGACACCTGTGGCCTGGGAATATGTCTGAGGTTTGATTGTTGAAACCTGTGGCCTGCGAACATGACTGAGGTTTGATTCTGGATCCATGTGTCCTGGGAATATGACTGAGGTTTGATTCTGGAAACCTGTGGCCTGGGAAAATCACTTAGGATTCATTGTCGAAACATTTGGCCTGGGATCATGACTGAGGTTTGATGGTGGAAAACTCTGGCCTGGCAAAATGACTGAGGCTTGATTCTGGAACCCTATGGCCTGGGAACTTGACTGAGGTTTGATGGCAGAAACCTGTGGACTGGCAACATGACTGAGGATTGACTGTGGAACCCTGTGTCCTGGAAACATGACTGTGGTCTGGTACTTGAAAACCATGGCCTGGGAACTTGACATTGGTTTGATTCTGGAACCCTGTGTCCTAGGAACATGATTGAGGTTTGATGGAGGAACCCTGTGTGCAGGGAACATGACTGAGGCTTGATGGTGGAACCCTGTGGCCTGGCAACAGGACTGAGGTTTGATGGTGGAACCCTGTTGCCTGGCAAGATGACTTAGGTTTGACTGTGGAACACTCTGGCCTGGGAACATGACTGAGGCTTTATGGTGAAACCGTGGCATGGCAATAGGACTGAGGTTTGATTGTGGATCCCTCTGGCCTGGGAATATGACTGAGCTTTAATTGTGGAACCTGTGGGCTGTGAACATGACTGGGATATATTTTTGAAACCTGTGTCTAGGGAACATGACTGAGGTTTTATTCTGGAACCCTGTGTCCTGGGAATATGACTGAGGTTTGACTATGGAAACCATTGACCTGTGAACATGAGTGATGTTAGATTGTGGAATACTGTGGCCTGGGAACATGACATCGGTTTGGATTCTGGTACCCTGTTGCCTGGGAATATGAAATCGGTTTGATTCTGGAAACCTGTGGCCTGGAAATATGACTGAGGTTTGATGGTGGTACCCTATGGCCTGGCAAGATGACTTAGGTTTGATTGTGGAACACTCAGGCCTGGGAACATGACTGAGGCTTGATGGTGGAACCCTGTGTCCTGGGAACATGAGAACGGTTTGATTCTGGAAACCTGTGGCCTTTGGAACATGTCTGCGGTTTGATGGTGGAAACCTGTGGCCTGGTAACATGACTGAGGTTTGATTCTGGAAGACTGTGGCCAAGGAACATGATATCGGTTTGATTCTGGAACCCTGTGTCCTGGGAACAAGACTGAGGTTTGCTTCTGGACGCCTGTGGGCTGGGAACATGACATCGGTTGGATTCTGGAACCCTGTGGCCTGGGAACATGACTGAGGTTTGTTTCTGGAAGCCTGTTCCCTGGGAACATGACTGAGGTTTGATTCTGGAACCATGTGTCCTGGGAATATGACTGAGGTTTGATTCTGGAAACCATTGGCCTGGGAACATGACTGATGTTAGATTGTGGAATCCTGTGGCCTGGGAACATGACATCGGTGGATTCTGGAACCCTGTGGCCTGGAAACATGAGAACGGTTTGATTCTTTAACCCTGTGGCCTGGGAACATGTCTGAGGTTTGATGGTGGAAACTTGTGGCCTGGCAACATGACTGACGTTTGATCCTGGAAGACTCTTGCCACGGAACATGATATCGGGTTGATTGTGGAAACCTGTGTCCTGGGAACAAGACTGAGGTTTGCTTCTGGAACCCTGTGGCCTGGGAACATGACTGAGGTTTCTTTCTGGATGCCTGTTCCCTGGGAACATGACTGAGGTTTGATTCTGGACACCTGTCTCTTGGGAGCATGACTGAGGTCTGATTTTTGAAACCTATGGCCTGGGAACATGACTGAGGTTTGATTCTGGAACCATGTGCCCTGGGAATATGACTGAAATTTGATTATGGAAACCATTGGCCTGGGAACATGACTGATGTTAGATTGTGGAATCCTGTGGCCTGGGAACATGACATCGGTTTGGATTTTGGTACCCTGTTGCCTGGGAACATGAAATCGTTTTGATTCTGGAAACCCGTGGCCTGGGAATATGACTGAGGTTTGACCGTGGTACCCTATGTCCTGGCAACAAGACTGAGGTTTGATTCTGGAAGACTGTGGCCAGGGAATATGATATCGGGTTGATTCTGGAACCCTGTGTCCGGGGAACAAGACTGAGGTTTGCTTCTGGAACCCTGTTCCCTGGGAACATGACTGAGTTTTGATTCTGCACACCTGTGTCCTGGGACCATGACTGAGGTTTGATTGTTGAAACCTGTGGCCTGCGAACATGACTGAGGTTTGATTCTGGAACCATGTGTCCTGGGAATATGACTGAGGTTTGATTCTGGAAACCTGTGGCCTGGGAAAATGACTGAGGTTTCATTGTGGAAACATGTGTCCTGGAATCATGTGTGTGGTTTGATGGCGGAACACTCTGGCCTGGCAAAATGACTGAGGCTTGATTCTGGAACCCTGTGGCCTGAGAACTTGACTGAGGTTTGATTGCAGAAACCTGTGGACTGGCAACATGACTGAGGCTTGATTCTGGAACCCTGTCGCCTGGGAACATGAATGAGGTTTGATTGTGGAACCCTGTGGCCTGGGAACATGACAGAGATTTGATTCTGGACACCTGTGTCCTAGGAACAAGACTGAGGTTTGATTGTTGAAACCTATGGCCTGGGAACATGACTGAGGTTTGATTCTGGAACCATGTGTCTTGGGAATATGACTGAGGTTTGATTCTGGAAACCATTGGCCTGGGAACATGACTGATGTTAGATTGTGGAATCCTGTGGCCTTGGAACATGACATCGGTTTGGATCCTGGTACCCTGTTGCCTGGGAACATGAAATCGGTTTGATTCTGGAAACCTGTGGCCTGGGTATATGACTGAGGTTTGATGGTGGTACCCTATGGCCTGGCAACAAGAGTGAGTTTTGATTCTGGATCCCTGTGGCCTGGGAACATGACTGAGGCGTGATTCTGGAAAACTGTGGCCTGGAAACATGACATCTGTTTAGATAGTGGAATACTGTGCCCTGGGATCCTGACTGAGCCTTGGTTCTGGAACCCTGTGGACTGGGAACATGACTGAGGTTTTATTTTGGAACCCTGTAGCCTGGGAACATAACTGAGGATTGATTCTGGAACGCTATGGCCTGGGAACATGACCTCGGTGGATTCTGGAATCCTGTGGCCTGGGAACATGAGAACGGTTTGACTCTGGAACCCTGTGGCCTGGGAACATGTCTGAGGTTTGTTGGTGGAAACCTGTGGGCTGGCAACATGACTGAGGTTTGAGTCTGGAAGACTGTGGCCAGGGAACATGATATTGGGTTGATTCTGGAAACCTGTATCCTGGGAACAAGACTGAGGTTTGCTGGTGGAACCCTGTGGCCTCGGAACATGACATCGGTTGGATTTTGGAACCCTGTAGCCTGGGAACATGACTGAAGTTTGATTGTGGAACCCTGTTGCCTGGGAACATGACAGAGATTTGTTTCTGGAAGCCTGTTCCCTGAGAACATGACTGAGGTTTGATTCTGGACACCTGTGGCCTGGGAATATGTCTGAGGTTTGATTGTTGAAACCTGTGGCCTGCGAACATGACTGAGGTTTGATTCTGGATCCATGTGTCCTGGGAATATGACTGAGGTTTGATTCTGGAAACCTGTGGCCTGGGAAAATCACTTAGGATTCATTGTCGAAACATTTGGCCTGGGATCATGACTGAGGTTTGATGGTGGAAAACTCTGGCCTGGCAAAATGACTGAGGCTTGATTCTGGAACCCTATGGCCTGGGAACTTGACTGAGGTTTGATGGCAGAAACCTGTGGACTGGCAACATGACTGAGGATTGACTGTGGAACCCTGTGTCCTGGAAACATGACTGTGGTCTGGTACTTGAAAACCATGGCCTGGGAACTTGACATTGGTTTGATTCTGGAACCCTGTGTCCTAGGAACATGATTGAGGTTTGATGGAGGAACCCTGTGTGCAGGGAACATGACTGAGGCTTGATGGTGGAACCCTGTGGCCTGGCAACAGGACTGAGGTTTGATGGTGGAACCCTGTTGCCTGGCAAGATGACTTAGGTTTGACTGTGGAACACTCTGGCCTGGGAACATGACTGAGGCTTTATGGTGAAACCGTGGCATGGCAATAGGACTGAGGTTTGATTGTGGATCCCTCTGGCCTGGGAATATGACTGAGCTTTAATTGTGGAACCTGTGGGCTGTGAACATGACTGGGATATATTTTTGAAACCTGTGTCTAGGGAACATGACTGAGGTTTTATTCTGGAACCCTGTGTCCTGGGAATATGACTGAGGTTTGACTATGGAAACCATTGACCTGTGAACATGAGTGATGTTAGATTGTGGAATACTGTGGCCTGGGAACATGACATCGGTTTGGATTCTGGTACCCTGTTGCCTGGGAATATGAAATCGGTTTGATTCTGGAAACCTGTGGCCTGGAAATATGACTGAGGTTTGATGGTGGTACCCTATGGCCTGGCAAGATGACTTAGGTTTGATTGTGGAACACTCAGGCCTGGGAACATGACTGAGGCTTGATGGTGGAACCCTGTGTCCTGGGAACATGAGAACGGTTTGATTCTGGAAACCTGTGGCCTTTGGAACATGTCTGCGGTTTGATGGTGGAAACCTGTGGCCTGGTAACATGACTGAGGTTTGATTCTGGAAGACTGTGGCCAAGGAACATGATATCGGTTTGATTCTGGAACCCTGTGTCCTGGGAACAAGACTGAGGTTTGCTTCTGGACGCCTGTGGGCTGGGAACATGACATCGGTTGGATTCTGGAACCCTGTGGCCTGGGAACATGACTGAGGTTTGTTTCTGGAAGCCTGTTCCCTGGGAACATGACTGAGGTTTGATTCTGGAACCATGTGTCCTGGGAATATGACTGAGGTTTGATTCTGGAAACCATTGGCCTGGGAACATGACTGATGTTAGATTGTGGAATCCTGTGGCCTGGGAACATGACATCGGTGGATTCTGGAACCCTGTGGCCTGGAAACATGAGAACGGTTTGATTCTTTAACCCTGTGGCCTGGGAACATGTCTGAGGTTTGATGGTGGAAACTTGTGGCCTGGCAACATGACTGACGTTTGATCCTGGAAGACTCTTGCCACGGAACATGATATCGGGTTGATTGTGGAAACCTGTGTCCTGGGAACAAGACTGAGGTTTGCTTCTGGAACCCTGTGGCCTGGGAACATGACTGAGGTTTCTTTCTGGATGCCTGTTCCCTGGGAACATGACTGAGGTTTGATTCTGGACACCTGTCTCTTGGGAGCATGACTGAGGTCTGATTTTTGAAACCTATGGCCTGGGAACATGACTGAGGTTTGATTCTGGAACCATGTGCCCTGGGAATATGACTGAAATTTGATTATGGAAACCATTGGCCTGGGAACATGACTGATGTTAGATTGTGGAATCCTGTGGCCTGGGAACATGACATCGGTTTGGATTTTGGTACCCTGTTGCCTGGGAACATGAAATCGTTTTGATTCTGGAAACCCGTGGCCTGGGAATATGACTGAGGTTTGACCGTGGTACCCTATGTCCTGGCAACAAGACTGAGGTTTGATTCTGGAAGACTGTGGCCAGGGAATATGATATCGGGTTGATTCTGGAACCCTGTGTCCGGGGAACAAGACTGAGGTTTGCTTCTGGAACCCTGTTCCCTGGGAACATGACTGAGTTTTGATTCTGCACACCTGTGTCCTGGGACCATGACTGAGGTTTGATTGTTGAAACCTGTGGCCTGCGAACATGACTGAGGTTTGATTCTGGAACCATGTGTCCTGGGAATATGACTGAGGTTTGATTCTGGAAACCTGTGGCCTGGGAAAATGACTGAGGTTTCATTGTGGAAACATGTGTCCTGGAATCATGTGTGTGGTTTGATGGCGGAACACTCTGGCCTGGCAAAATGACTGAGGCTTGATTCTGGAACCCTGTGGCCTGAGAACTTGACTGAGGTTTGATTGCAGAAACCTGTGGACTGGCAACATGACTGAGGCTTGATTCTGGAACCCTGTCGCCTGGGAACATGAATGAGGTTTGATTGTGGAACCCTGTGGCCTGGGAACATGACAGAGATTTGATTCTGGACACCTGTGTCCTAGGAACAAGACTGAGGTTTGATTGTTGAAACCTATGGCCTGGGAACATGACTGAGGTTTGATTCTGGAACCATGTGTCTTGGGAATATGACTGAGGTTTGATTCTGGAAACCATTGGCCTGGGAACATGACTGATGTTAGATTGTGGAATCCTGTGGCCTTGGAACATGACATCGGTTTGGATCCTGGTACCCTGTTGCCTGGGAACATGAAATCGGTTTGATTCTGGAAACCTGTGGCCTGGGTATATGACTGAGGTTTGATGGTGGTACCCTATGGCCTGGCAACAAGAGTGAGTTTTGATTCTGGATCCCTGTGGCCTGGGAACATGACTGAGGCGTGATTCTGGAAAACTGTGGCCTGGAAACATGACATCTGTTTAGATAGTGGAATACTGTGCCCTGGGATCCTGACTGAGCCTTGGTTCTGGAACCCTGTGGACTGGGAACATGACTGAGGTTTTATTTTGGAACCCTGTAGCCTGGGAACATAACTGAGGATTGATTCTGGAACGCTATGGCCTGGGAACATGACCTCGGTGGATTCTGGAATCCTGTGGCCTGGGAACATGAGAACGGTTTGACTCTGGAACCCTGTGGCCTGGGAACATGTCTGAGGTTTGTTGGTGGAAACCTGTGGGCTGGCAACATGACTGAGGTTTGAGTCTGGAAGACTGTGGCCAGGGAACATGATATTGGGTTGATTCTGGAAACCTGTATCCTGGGAACAAGACTAAGGTTTGCTGGTGGAACCCTGTGGCCTCGGAACATGACATCGGTTGGATTTTGGAACCCTGTAGCCTGGGAACATGACTGAAGTTTGATTGTGGAACCCTGTTGCCTGGGAACATGACAGAGATTTGTTTCTGGAAGCCTGTTCCCTGAGAACATGACTGAGGTTTGATTCTGGACACCTGTGGCCTGGGAATATGTCTGAGGTTTGATTGTTGAAACCTGTGGCCTGCGAACATGACTGAGGTTTGATTCTGGATCCATGTGTCCTGGGAATATGACTGAGGTTTGATTCTGGAAACCTGTGGCCTGGGAAAATCACTTAGGATTCATTGTCGAAACATTTGGCCTGGGATCATGACTGAGGTTTGATGGTGGAAAACTCTGGCCTGGCAAAATGACTGAGGCTTGATTCTGGAACCCTATGGCCTGGGAACTTGACTGAGGTTTGATGGCAGAAACCTGTGGACTGGCAACATGACTGAGGATTGACTGTGGAACCCTGTGTCCTGGAAACATGACTGTGGTCTGGTACTTGAAAACCATGGCCTGGGAACTTGACATTGGTTTGATTCTGGAACCCTGTGTCCTAGGAACATGATTGAGGTTTGATGGAGGAACCCTGTGTGCAGGGAACATGACTGAGGCTTGATGGTGGAACCCTGTGGCCTGGCAACAGGACTGAGGTTTGATGGTGGAACCCTGTTGCCTGGCAAGATGACTTAGGTTTGACTGTGGAACACTCTGGCCTGGGAACATGACTGAGGCTTTATGGTGAAACCGTGGCATGGCAATAGGACTGAGGTTTGATTGTGGATCCCTCTGGCCTGGGAATATGACTGAGCTTTAATTGTGGAACCTGTGGGCTGTGAACATGACTGGGATATATTTTTGAAACCTGTGTCTAGGGAACATGACTGAGGTTTTATTCTGGAACCCTGTGTCCTGGGAATATGACTGAGGTTTGACTATGGAAACCATTGACCTGTGAACATGAGTGATGTTAGATTGTGGAATACTGTGGCCTGGGAACATGACATCGGTTTGGATTCTGGTACCCTGTTGCCTGGGAATATGAAATCGGTTTGATTCTGGAAACCTGTGGCCTGGAAATATGACTGAGGTTTGATGGTGGTACCCTATGGCCTGGCAAGATGACTTAGGTTTGATTGTGGAACACTCAGGCCTGGGAACATGACTGAGGCTTGATGGTGGAACCCTGTGTCCTGGGAACATGAGAACGGTTTGATTCTGGAAACCTGTGGCCTTTGGAACATGTCTGCGGTTTGATGGTGGAAACCTGTGGCCTGGTAACATGACTGAGGTTTGATTCTGGAAGACTGTGGCCAAGGAACATGATATCGGTTTGATTCTGGAACCCTGTGTCCTGGGAACAAGACTGAGGTTTGCTTCTGGACGCCTGTGGGCTGGGAACATGACATCGGCTGGATTCTGGAACCCTGTGGCCTGGGAACATGACTGAGGTTTGTTTCTGGAAGCCTGTTCCCTGGGAACATGACTGAGGTTTGATTCTGGAACCATGTGTCCTGGGAATATGACTGAGGTTTGATTCTGGAAACCATTGGCCTGGGAACATGACTGATGTTAGATTGTGGAATCCTGTGGCCTGGGAACATGACATCGGTGGATTCTGGAACCCTGTGGCCTGGAAACATGAGAACGGTTTGATTCTTTAACCCTGTGGCCTGGGAACATGTCTGAGGTTTGATGGTGGAAACTTGTGGCCTGGCAACATGACTGACCTTTGATCCTGGAAGACTCTTGCCACGGAACATGATATCGGGTTGATTGTGGAAACCTGTGTCATGGGAACAAGACTGAGGTTTGCTTCTGGAACCCTGTGGCCTGGGAACATGACTGAGGTTTCTTTCTGGATGCCTGTTCCCTGGGAACATGACTGAGGTTTGATTCTGGACACCTGTCTCTTGGGAGCATGACTGAGGTCTGATTTTTGAAACCTATGGCCTGGGAACATGACTGAGGTTTGATTCTGGAACCATGTGCCCTGGGAATATGACTGAAATTTGATTATGGAAACCATTGGCCTGGGAACATGACTGATGTTAGATTGTGGAATCCTGTGGCCTGGGAACATGACATCGGTTTGGATTTTGGTACCCTGTTGCCTGGGAACATGAAATCGTTTTGATTCTGGAAACCCGTGGCCTGGGAATATGACTGAGGTTTGACCGTGGTACCCTATGTCCTGGCAACAAGACTGAGGTTTGATTCTGGAAGACTGTGGCCAGGGAATATGATATCGGGTTGATTCTGGAACCCTGTGTCCGGGGAACAAGACTGAGGTTTGCTTCTGGAACCCTGTTCCCTGGGAACATGACTGAGTTTTGATTCTGCACACCTGTGTCCTGGGACCATGACTGAGGTTTGATTGTTGAAACCTGTGGCCTGCGAACATGACTGAGGTTTGATTCTGGAACCATGTGTCCTGGGAATATGACTGAGGTTTGATTCTGGAAACCTGTGGCCTGGGAAAATGACTGAGGTTTCATTGTGGAAACATGTGTCCTGGAATCATGTGTGTGGTTTGATGGCGGAACACTCTGGCCTGGCAAAATGACTGAGGCTTGATTCTGGAACCCTGTGGCCTGAGAACTTGACTGAGGTTTGATTGCAGAAACCTGTGGACTGGCAACATGACTGAGGCTTGATTCTGGAACCCTGTCGCCTGGGAACATGAATGAGGTTTGATTGTGGAACCCTGTGGCCTGGGAACATGACAGAGATTTGATTCTGGACACCTGTGTCCTAGGAACAAGACTGAGGTTTGATTGTTGAAACCTGTGGCCTGCGAATATGACTGAGGTTTGATTCTGGAACCATGTGTCTTGGGAATATGACTGAGGTTTGATTCTGGAAACCATTGGCCTGGGAACATGACTGATGTTAGATTGTGGAATCCTGTGGCCTTGGAACATGACATCGGTTTGGATCCTGGTACCCTGTTGCCTGGGAACATGAAATCGGTTTGATTCTGGAAACCTGTGGCCTGGGTATATGACTGAGGTTTGATGGTGGTACCCTATGGCCTGGCAACAAGAGTGAGTTTTGATTCTGGATCCCTGTGGCCTGGGAACATGACTGAGGCGTGATTCTGGAAAACTGTGGCCTGGAAACATGACATCTGTTTAGATAGTGGAATACTGTGCCCTGGGATCCTGACTGAGCCTTGGTTCTGGAACCCTGTGGACTGGGAACATGACTGAGGTTTTATTTTGGAACCCTGTAGCCTGGGAACATAACTGAGGATTGATTCTGGAACGCTATGGCCTGGGAACATGACCTCGGTGGATTCTGGAATCCTGTGGCCTGGGAACATGAGAACGGTTTGACTCTGGAACCCTGTGGCCTGGGAACATGTCTGAGGTTTGTTGGTGGAAACCTGTGGGCTGGCAACATGACTGAGGTTTGAGTCTGGAAGACTGTGGCCAGGGAACATGATATTGGGTTGATTCTGGAAACCTGTATCCTGGGAACAAGACTGAGGTTTGCTGGTGGAACCCTGTGGCCTCAGAACATGACATCGGTTGGATTTTGGAACCCTGTAGCCTGGGAACATGACTGAAGTTTGATTGTGGAACCCTGTTGCCTGGGAACATGACAGAGATTTGTTTCTGGAAGCCTGTTCCCTGAGAACATGACTGAGGTTTGATTCTGGACACCTGTGGCCTGGGAATATGTCTGAGGTTTGATTGTTGAAACCTGTGGCCTGCGAACATGACTGAGGTTTGATTCTGGATCCATGTGTCCTGGGAATATGACTGAGGTTTGATTCTGGAAACCTGTGGCCTGGGAAAATCACTTAGGATTCATTGTCGAAACATTTGGCCTGGGATCATGACTGAGGTTTGATGGTGGAAAACTCTGGCCTGGCAAAATGACTGAGGCTTGATTCTGGAACCCTATGGCCTGGGAACTTGACTGAGGTTTGATGGCAGAAACCTGTGGACTGGCAACATGACTGAGGATTGACTGTGGAACCCTGTGTCCTGGAAACATGACTGTGGTCTGGTACTTGAAAACCATGGCCTGGGAACTTGACATTGGTTTGATTCTGGAACCCTGTGTCCTAGGAACATGATTGAGGTTTGATGGAGGAACCCTGTGTGCAGGGAACATGACTGAGGCTTGATGGTGGAACCCTGTGGCCTGGCAACAGGACTGAGGTTTGATGGTGGAACCCTGTTGCCTGGCAAGATGACTTAGGTTTGACTGTGGAACACTCTGGCCTGGGAACATGACTGAGGCTTTATGGTGAAACCGTGGCATGGCAATAGGACTGAGGTTTGATTGTGGATCCCTCTGGCCTGGGAATATGACTGAGCTTTAATTGTGGAACCTGTGGGCTGTGAACATGACTGGGATATATTTTTGAAACCTGTGTCTAGGGAACATGACTGAGGTTTTATTCTGGAACCCTGTGTCCTGGGAATATGACTGAGGTTTGACTATGGAAACCATTGACCTGTGAACATGAGTGATGTTAGATTGTGGAATACTGTGGCCTGGGAACATGACATCGGTTTGGATTCTGGTACCCTGTTGCCTGGGAATATGAAATCGGTTTGATTCTGGAAACCTGTGGCCTGGAAATATGACTGAGGTTTGATGGTGGTACCCTATGGCCTGGCAAGATGACTTAGGTTTGATTGTGGAACACTCAGGCCTGGGAACATGACTGAGGCTTGATGGTGGAACCCTGTGTCCTGGGAACATGAGAACGGTTTGATTCTGGAAACCTGTGGCCTTTGGAACATGTCTGCGGTTTGATGGTGGAAACCTGTGGCCTGGTAACATGACTGAGGTTTGATTCTGGAAGACTGTGGCCAAGGAACATGATATCGGTTTGATTCTGGAACCCTGTGTCCTGGGAACAAGACTGAGGTTTGCTTCTGGACGCCTGTGGGCTGGGAACATGACATCGGCTGGATTCTGGAACCCTGTGGCCTGGGAACATGACTGAGGTTTGTTTCTGGAAGCCTGTTCCCTGGGAACATGACTGAGGTTTGATTCTGGAACCATGTGTCCTGGGAATATGACTGAGGTTTGATTCTGGAAACCATTGGCCTGGGAACATGACTGATGTTAGATTGTGGAATCCTGTGGCCTGGGAACATGACATCGGTGGATTCTGGAACCCTGTGGCCTGGAAACATGAGAACGGTTTGATTCTTTAACCCTGTGGCCTGGGAACATGTCTGAGGTTTGATGGTGGAAACTTGTGGCCTGGCAACATGACTGACCTTTGATCCTGGAAGACTCTTGCCACGGAACATGATATCGGGTTGATTGTGGAAACCTGTGTCATGGGAACAAGACTGAGGTTTGCTTCTGGAACCCTGTGGCCTGGGAACATGACTGAGGTTTCTTTCTGGATGCCTGTTCCCTGGGAACATGACTGAGGTTTGATTCTGGACACCTGTCTCTTGGGAGCATGACTGAGGTCTGATTTTTGAAACCTATGGCCTGGGAACATGACTGAGGTTTGATTCTGGAACCATGTGCCCTGGGAATATGACTGAAATTTGATTATGGAAACCATTGGCCTGGGAACATGACTGATGTTAGATTGTGGAATCCTGTGGCCTGGGAACATGACATCGGTTTGGATTTTGGTACCCTGTTGCCTGGGAACATGAAATCGTTTTGATTCTGGAAACCCGTGGCCTGGGAATATGACTGAGGTTTGACCGTGGTACCCTATGTCCTGGCAACAAGACTGAGGTTTGATTCTGGAAGACTGTGGCCAGGGAATATGATATCGGGTTGATTCTGGAACCCTGTGTCCGGGGAACAAGACTGAGGTTTGCTTCTGGAACCCTGTTCCCTGGGAACATGACTGAGTTTTGATTCTGCACACCTGTGTCCTGGGACCATGACTGAGGTTTGATTGTTGAAACCTGTGGCCTGCGAACATGACTGAGGTTTGATTCTGGAACCATGTGTCCTGGGAATATGACTGAGGTTTGATTCTGGAAACCTGTGGCCTGGGAAAATGACTGAGGTTTCATTGTGGAAACATGTGTCCTGGAATCATGTGTGTGGTTTGATGGCGGAACACTCTGGCCTGGCAAAATGACTGAGGCTTGATTCTGGAACCCTGTGGCCTGAGAACTTGACTGAGGTTTGATTGCAGAAACCTGTGGACTGGCAACATGACTGAGGCTTGATTCTGGAACCCTGTCGCCTGGGAACATGAATGAGGTTTGATTGTGGAACCCTGTGGCCTGGGAACATGACAGAGATTTGATTCTGGACACCTGTGTCCTAGGAACAAGACTGAGGTTTGATTGTTGAAACCTGTGGCCTGCGAATATGACTGAGGTTTGATTCTGGAACCATGTGTCTTGGGAATATGACTGAGGTTTGATTCTGGAAACCATTGGCCTGGGAACATGACTGATGTTAGATTGTGGAATCCTGTGGCCTTGGAACATGACATCGGTTTGGATCCTGGTACCCTGTTGCCTGGGAACATGAAATCGGTTTGATTCTGGAAACCTGTGGCCTGGGTATATGACTGAGGTTTGATGGTGGTACCCTATGGCCTGGCAACAAGAGTGAGTTTTGATTCTGGATCCCTGTGGCCTGGGAACATGACTGAGGCGTGATTCTGGAAAACTGTGGCCTGGAAACATGACATCTGTTTAGATAGTGGAATACTGTGCCCTGGGATCCTGACTGAGCCTTGGTTCTGGAACCCTGTGGACTGGGAACATGACTGAGGTTTTATTTTGGAACCCTGTAGCCTGGGAACATAACTGAGGATTGATTCTGGAACGCTATGGCCTGGGAACATGACCTCGGTGGATTCTGGAATCCTGTGGCCTGGGAACATGAGAACGGTTTGACTCTGGAACCCTGTGGCCTGGGAACATGTCTGAGGTTTGTTGGTGGAAACCTGTGGGCTGGCAACATGACTGAGGTTTGAGTCTGGAAGACTGTGGCCAGGGAACATGATATTGGGTTGATTCTGGAAACCTGTATCCTGGGAACAAGACTGAGGTTTGCTGGTGGAACCCTGTGGCCTCGGAACATGACATCGGTTGGATTTTGGAACCCTGTAGCCTGGGGACATGACTGAAGTTTGATTGTGGAACCCTGTTGCCTGGGAACATGACAGAGATTTGTTTCTGGAAGCCTGTTCCCTGAGAACATGACTGAGGTTTGATTCTGGACACCTGTGGCCTGGGAATATGTCTGAGGTTTGATTGTTGAAACCTGTGGCCTGCGAACATGACTGAGGTTTGATTCTGGATCCATGTGTCCTGGGAATATGACTGAGGTTTGATTCTGGAAACCTGTGGCCTGGGAAAATCACTTAGGATTCATTGTCGAAACATTTGGCCTGGGATCATGACTGAGGTTTGATGGTGGAAAACTCTGGCCTGGCAAAATGACTGAGGCTTGATTCTGGAACCCTATGGCCTGGGAACTTGACTGAGGTTTGATGGCAGAAACCTGTGGACTGGCAACATGACTGAGGATTGACTGTGGAACCCTGTGTCCTGGAAACATGACTGTGGTCTGGTACTTGAAAACCATGGCCTGGGAACTTGACATTGGTTTGATTCTGGAACCCCGTGTCCTAGGAACATGATTGAGGTTTGATGGAGGAACCCTGTGTGCAGGGAACATGACTGAGGCTTGATGGTGGAACCCTGTGGCCTGGCAACAGGACTGAGGTTTGATGGTGGAACCCTGTTGCCTGGCAAGATGACTTAGGTTTGACTGTGGAACACTCTGGCCTGGGAACATGACTGAGGCTTTATGGTGAAACCGTGGCATGGCAATAGGACTGAGGTTTGATTGTGGATCCCTCTGGCCTGGGAATATGACTGAGCTTTAATTGTGGAACCTGTGGGCTGTGAACATGACTGGGATATATTTTTGAAACCTGTGTCTAGGGAACATGACTGAGGTTTTATTCTGGAACCCTGTGTCCTGGGAATATGACTGAGGTTTGACTATGGAAACCATTGACCTGTGAACATGAGTGATGTTAGATTGTGGAATACTGTGGCCTGGGAACATGACATCGGTTTGGATTCTGGTACCCTGTTGCCTGGGAATATGAAATCGGTTTGATTCTGGAAACCTGTGGCCTGGAAATATGACTGAGGTTTGATGGTGGTACCCTATGGCCTGGCAAGATGACTTAGGTTTGATTGTGGAACACTCAGGCCTGGGAACATGACTGAGGCTTGATGGTGGAACCCTGTGTCCTGGGAACATGAGAACGGTTTGATTCTGGAAACCTGTGGCCTTTGGAACATGTCTGCGGTTTGATGGTGGAAACCTGTGGCCTGGTAACATGACTGAGGTTTGATTCTGGAAGACTGTGGCCAAGGAACATGATATCGGTTTGATTCTGGAACCCTGTGTCCTGGGAACAAGACTGAGGTTTGCTTCTGGACGCCTGTGGGCTGGGAACATGACATCGGCTGGATTCTGGAACCCTGTGGCCTGGGAACATGACTGAGGTTTGTTTCTGGAAGCCTGTTCCCTGGGAACATGACTGAGGTTTGATTCTGGAACCATGTGTCCTGGGAATATGACTGAGGTTTGATTCTGGAAACCATTGGCCTGGGAACATGACTGATGTTAGATTGTGGAATCCTGTGGCCTGGGAACATGACATCGGTGGATTCTGGAACCCTGTGGCCTGGAAACATGAGAACGGTTTGATTCTTTAACCCTGTGGCCTGGGAACATGTCTGAGGTTTGATGGTGGAAACTTGTGGCCTGGCAACATGACTGACGTTTGATCCTGGAAGACTCTTGCCACGGAACATGATATCGGGTTGATTGTGGAAACCTGTGTCCTGGGAACAAGACTGAGGTTTGCTTCTGGAACCCTGTGGCCTGGGAACATGACTGAGGTTTCTTTCTGGATGCCTGTTCCCTGGGAACATGACTGAGGTTTGATTCTGGACACCTGTCTCTTGGGAGCATGACTGAGGTCTGATTTTTGAAACCTATGGCCTGGGAACATGACTGAGGTTTGATTCTGGAACCATGTGCCCTGGGAATATGACTGAAATTTGATTATGGAAACCATTGGCCTGGGAACATGACTGATGTTAGATTGTGGAATCCTGTGGCCTGGGAACATGACATCGGTTTGGATTTTGGTACCCTGTTGCCTGGGAACATGAAATCGTTTTGATTCTGGAAACCCGTGGCCTGGGAATATGACTGAGGTTTGACCGTGGTACCCTATGTCCTGGCAACAAGACTGAGGTTTGATTCTGGAAGACTGTGGCCAGGGAATATGATATCGGGTTGA
Organism: Balaenoptera physalus; assembly: GCF_965194825.1. NCBI lineage: Eukaryota > Metazoa > Chordata > Mammalia > Artiodactyla > Balaenopteridae > Balaenoptera > Balaenoptera physalus. The sequence continues at coordinate 12,292 of NW_028125665.1, read as the reverse complement.
TTCTGGAACCCTGTGTCCGGGGAACAAGACTGAGGTTTGCTTCTGGAACCCTGTTCCCTGGGAACATGACTGAGTTTTGATTCTGCACACCTGTGTCCTGGGACCATGACTGAGGTTTGATTGTTGAAACCTGTGGCCTGCGAACATGACTGAGGTTTGATTCTGGAACCATGTGTCCTGGGAATATGACTGAGGTTTGATTCTGGAAACCTGTGGCCTGGGAAAATGACTGAGGTTTCATTGTGGAAACATGTGTCCTGGAATCATGTGTGTGGTTTGATGGCGGAACACTCTGGCCTGGCAAAATGACTGAGGCTTGATTCTGGAACCCTGTGGCCTGAGAACTTGACTGAGGTTTGATTGCAGAAACCTGTGGACTGGCAACATGACTGAGGCTTGATTCTGGAACCCTGTCGCCTGGGAACATGAATGAGGTTTGATTGTGGAACCCTGTGGCCTGGGAACATGACAGAGATTTGATTCTGGACACCTGTGTCCTAGGAACAAGACTGAGGTTTGATTGTTGAAACCTGTGGCCTGCGAATATGACTGAGGTTTGATTCTGGAACCATGTGTCTTGGGAATATGACTGAGGTTTGATTCTGGAAACCATTGGCCTGGGAACATGACTGATGTTAGATTGTGGAATCCTGTGGCCTTGGAACATGACATCGGTTTGGATCCTGGTACCCTGTTGCCTGGGAACATGAAATCGGTTTGATTCTGGAAACCTGTGGCCTGGGTATATGACTGAGGTTTGATGGTGGTACCCTATGGCCTGGCAACAAGAGTGAGTTTTGATTCTGGATCCCTGTGGCCTGGGAACATGACTGAGGCGTGATTCTGGAAAACTGTGGCCTGGAAACATGACATCTGTTTAGATAGTGGAATACTGTGCCCTGGGATCCTGACTGAGCCTTGGTTCTGGAACCCTGTGGACTGGGAACATGACTGAGGTTTTATTTTGGAACCCTGTAGCCTGGGAACATAACTGAGGATTGATTCTGGAACGCTATGGCCTGGGAACATGACCTCGGTGGATTCTGGAATCCTGTGGCCTGGGAACATGAGAACGGTTTGACTCTGGAACCCTGTGGCCTGGGAACATGTCTGAGGTTTGTTGGTGGAAACCTGTGGGCTGGCAACATGACTGAGGTTTGAGTCTGGAAGACTGTGGCCAGGGAACATGATATTGGGTTGATTCTGGAAACCTGTATCCTGGGAACAAGACTGAGGTTTGCTGGTGGAACCCTGTGGCCTCGGAACATGACATCGGTTGGATTTTGGAACCCTGTAGCCTGGGAACATGACTGAAGTTTGATTGTGGAACCCTGTTGCCTGGGAACATGACAGAGATTTGTTTCTGGAAGCCTGTTCCCTGAGAACATGACTGAGGTTTGATTCTGGACACCTGTGGCCTGGGAATATGTCTGAGGTTTGATTGTTGAAACCTGTGGCCTGCGAACATGACTGAGGTTTGATTCTGGATCCATGTGTCCTGGGAATATGACTGAGGTTTGATTCTGGAAACCTGTGGCCTGGGAAAATCACTTAGGATTCATTGTCGAAACATTTGGCCTGGGATCATGACTGAGGTTTGATGGTGGAAAACTCTGGCCTGGCAAAATGACTGAGGCTTGATTCTGGAACCCTATGGCCTGGGAACTTGACTGAGGTTTGATGGCAGAAACCTGTGGACTGGCAACATGACTGAGGATTGACTGTGGAACCCTGTGTCCTGGAAACATGACTGTGGTCTGGTACTTGAAAACCATGGCCTGGGAACTTGACATTGGTTTGATTCTGGAACCCTGTGTCCTAGGAACATGATTGAGGTTTGATGGAGGAACCCTGTGTGCAGGGAACATGACTGAGGCTTGATGGTGGAACCCTGTGGCCTGGCAACAGGACTGAGGTTTGATGGTGGAACCCTGTTGCCTGGCAAGATGACTTAGGTTTGACTGTGGAACACTCTGGCCTGGGAACATGACTGAGGCTTTATGGTGAAACCGTGGCATGGCAATAGGACTGAGGTTTGATTGTGGATCCCTCTGGCCTGGGAATATGACTGAGCTTTAATTGTGGAACCTGTGGGCTGTGAACATGACTGGGATATATTTTTGAAACCTGTGTCTAGGGAACATGACTGAGGTTTTATTCTGGAACCCTGTGTCCTGGGAATATGACTGAGGTTTGACTATGGAAACCATTGACCTGTGAACATGAGTGATGTTAGATTGTGGAATACTGTGGCCTGGGAACATGACATCGGTTTGGATTCTGGTACCCTGTTGCCTGGGAATATGAAATCGGTTTGATTCTGGAAACCTGTGGCCTGGAAATATGACTGAGGTTTGATGGTGGTACCCTATGGCCTGGCAAGATGACTTAGGTTTGATTGTGGAACACTCAGGCCTGGGAACATGACTGAGGCTTGATGGTGGAACCCTGTGTCCTGGGAACATGAGAACGGTTTGATTCTGGAAACCTGTGGCCTTTGGAACATGTCTGCGGTTTGATGGTGGAAACCTGTGGCCTGGTAACATGACTGAGGTTTGATTCTGGAAGACTGTGGCCAAGGAACATGATATCGGTTTGATTCTGGAACCCTGTGTCCTGGGAACAAGACTGAGGTTTGCTTCTGGACGCCTGTGGGCTGGGAACATGACATCGGCTGGATTCTGGAACCCTGTGGCCTGGGAACATGACTGAGGTTTGTTTCTGGAAGCCTGTTCCCTGGGAACATGACTGAGGTTTGATTCTGGAACCATGTGTCCTGGGAATATGACTGAGGTTTGATTCTGGAAACCATTGGCCTGGGAACATGACTGATGTTAGATTGTGGAATCCTGTGGCCTGGGAACATGACATCGGTGGATTCTGGAACCCTGTGGCCTGGAAACATGAGAACGGTTTGATTCTTTAACCCTGTGGCCTGGGAACATGTCTGAGGTTTGATGGTGGAAACTTGTGGCCTGGCAACATGACTGACCTTTGATCCTGGAAGACTCTTGCCACGGAACATGATATCGGGTTGATTGTGGAAACCTGTGTCCTGGGAACAAGACTGAGGTTTGCTTCTGGAACCCTGTGGCCTGGGAACATGACTGAGGTTTCTTTCTGGATGCCTGTTCCCTGGGAACATGACTGAGGTTTGATTCTGGACACCTGTCTCTTGGGAGCATGACTGAGGTCTGATTTTTGAAACCTATGGCCTGGGAACATGACTGAGGTTTGATTCTGGAACCATGTGCCCTGGGAATATGACTGAAATTTGATTATGGAAACCATTGGCCTGGGAACATGACTGATGTTAGATTGTGGAATCCTGTGGCCTGGGAACATGACATCGGTTTGGATTTTGGTACCCTGTTGCCTGGGAACATGAAATCGTTTTGATTCTGGAAACCCGTGGCCTGGGAATATGACTGAGGTTTGACCGTGGTACCCTATGTCCTGGCAACAAGACTGAGGTTTGATTCTGGAAGACTGTGGCCAGGGAATATGATATCGGGTTGATTCTGGAACCCTGTGTCCGGGGAACAAGACTGAGGTTTGCTTCTGGAACCCTGTTCCCTGGGAACATGACTGAGTTTTGATTCTGCACACCTGTGTCCTGGGACCATGACTGAGGTTTGATTGTTGAAACCTGTGGCCTGCGAACATGACTGAGGTTTGATTCTGGAACCATGTGTCCTGGGAATATGACTGAGGTTTGATTCTGGAAACCTGTGGCCTGGGAAAATGACTGAGGTTTCATTGTGGAAACATGTGTCCTGGAATCATGTGTGTGGTTTGATGGCGGAACACTCTGGCCTGGCAAAATGACTGAGGCTTGATTCTGGAACCCTGTGGCCTGAGAACTTGACTGAGGTTTGATTGCAGAAACCTGTGGACTGGCAACATGACTGAGGCTTGATTCTGGAACCCTGTCGCCTGGGAACATGAATGAGGTTTGATTGTGGAACCCTGTGGCCTGGGAACATGACAGAGATTTGATTCTGGACACCTGTGTCCTAGGAACAAGACTGAGGTTTGATTGTTGAAACCTGTGGCCTGCGAATATGACTGAGGTTTGATTCTGGAACCATGTGTCTTGGGAATATGACTGAGGTTTGATTCTGGAAACCATTGGCCTGGGAACATGACTGATGTTAGATTGTGGAATCCTGTGGCCTTGGAACATGACATCGGTTTGGATCCTGGTACCCTGTTGCCTGGGAACATGAAATCGGTTTGATTCTGGAAACCTGTGGCCTGGGTATATGACTGAGGTTTGATGGTGGTACCCTATGGCCTGGCAACAAGAGTGAGTTTTGATTCTGGATCCCTGTGGCCTGGGAACATGACTGAGGCGTGATTCTGGAAAACTGTGGCCTGGAAACATGACATCTGTTTAGATAGTGGAATACTGTGCCCTGGGATCCTGACTGAGCCTTGGTTCTGGAACCCTGTGGACTGGGAACATGACTGAGGTTTTATTTTGGAACCCTGTAGCCTGGGAACATAACTGAGGATTGATTCTGGAACGCTATGGCCTGGGAACATGACCTCGGTGGATTCTGGAATCCTGTGGCCTGGGAACATGAGAACGGTTTGACTCTGGAACCCTGTGGCCTGGGAACATGTCTGAGGTTTGTTGGTGGAAACCTGTGGGCTGGCAACATGACTGAGGTTTGAGTCTGGAAGACTGTGGCCAGGGAACATGATATTGGGTTGATTCTGGAAACCTGTATCCTGGGAACAAGACTGAGGTTTGCTGGTGGAACCCTGTGGCCTCGGAACATGACATCGGTTGGATTTTGGAACCCTGTAGCCTGGGGACATGACTGAAGTTTGATTGTGGAACCCTGTTGCCTGGGAACATGACAGAGATTTGTTTCTGGAAGCCTGTTCCCTGAGAACATGACTGAGGTTTGATTCTGGACACCTGTGGCCTGGGAATATGTCTGAGGTTTGATTGTTGAAACCTGTGGCCTGCGAACATGACTGAGGTTTGATTCTGGATCCATGTGTCCTGGGAATATGACTGAGGTTTGATTCTGGAAACCTGTGGCCTGGGAAAATCACTTAGGATTCATTGTCGAAACATTTGGCCTGGGATCATGACTGAGGTTTGATGGTGGAAAACTCTGGCCTGGCAAAATGACTGAGGCTTGATTCTGGAACCCTATGGCCTGGGAACTTGACTGAGGTTTGATGGCAGAAACCTGTGGACTGGCAACATGACTGAGGATTGACTGTGGAACCCTGTGTCCTGGAAACATGACTGTGGTCTGGTACTTGAAAACCATGGCCTGGGAACTTGACATTGGTTTGATTCTGGAACCCTGTGTCCTAGGAACATGATTGAGGTTTGATGGAGGAACCCTGTGTGCAGGGAACATGACTGAGGCTTGATGGTGGAACCCTGTGGCCTGGCAACAGGACTGAGGTTTGATGGTGGAACCCTGTTGCCTGGCAAGATGACTTAGGTTTGACTGTGGAACACTCTGGCCTGGGAACATGACTGAGGCTTTATGGTGAAACCGTGGCATGGCAATAGGACTGAGGTTTGATTGTGGATCCCTCTGGCCTGGGAATATGACTGAGCTTTAATTGTGGAACCTGTGGGCTGTGAACATGACTGGGATATATTTTTGAAACCTGTGTCTAGGGAACATGACTGAGGTTTTATTCTGGAACCCTGTGTCCTGGGAATATGACTGAGGTTTGACTATGGAAACCATTGACCTGTGAACATGAGTGATGTTAGATTGTGGAATACTGTGGCCTGGGAACATGACATCGGTTTGGATTCTGGTACCCTGTTGCCTGGGAATATGAAATCGGTTTGATTCTGGAAACCTGTGGCCTGGAAATATGACTGAGGTTTGATGGTGGTACCCTATGGCCTGGCAAGATGACTTAGGTTTGATTGTGGAACACTCAGGCCTGGGAACATGACTGAGGCTTGATGGTGGAACCCTGTGTCCTGGGAACATGAGAACGGTTTGATTCTGGAAACCTGTGGCCTTTGGAACATGTCTGCGGTTTGATGGTGGAAACCTGTGGCCTGGTAACATGACTGAGGTTTGATTCTGGAAGACTGTGGCCAAGGAACATGATATCGGTTTGATTCTGGAACCCTGTGTCCTGGGAACAAGACTGAGGTTTGCTTCTGGACGCCTGTGGGCTGGGAACATGACATCGGCTGGATTCTGGAACCCTGTGGCCTGGGAACATGACTGAGGTTTGTTTCTGGAAGCCTGTTCCCTGGGAACATGACTGAGGTTTGATTCTGGAACCATGTGTCCTGGGAATATGACTGAGGTTTGATTCTGGAAACCATTGGCCTGGGAACATGACTGATGTTAGATTGTGGAATCCTGTGGCCTGGGAACATGACATCGGTGGATTCTGGAACCCTGTGGCCTGGAAACATGAGAACGGTTTGATTCTTTAACCCTGTGGCCTGGGAACATGTCTGAGGTTTGATGGTGGAAACTTGTGGCCTGGCAACATGACTGACGTTTGATCCTGGAAGACTCTTGCCACGGAACATGATATCGGGTTGATTGTGGAAACCTGTGTCCTGGGAACAAGACTGAGGTTTGCTTCTGGAACCCTGTGGCCTGGGAACATGACTGAGGTTTCTTTCTGGATGCCTGTTCCCTGGGAACATGACTGAGGTTTGATTCTGGACACCTGTCTCTTGGGAGCATGACTGAGGTCTGATTTTTGAAACCTATGGCCTGGGAACATGACTGAGGTTTGATTCTGGAACCATGTGCCCTGGGAATATGACTGAAATTTGATTATGGAAACCATTGGCCTGGGAACATGACTGATGTTAGATTGTGGAATCCTGTGGCCTGGGAACATGACATCGGTTTGGATTTTGGTACCCTGTTGCCTGGGAACATGAAATCGTTTTGATTCTGGAAACCCGTGGCCTGGGAATATGACTGAGGTTTGACCGTGGTACCCTATGTCCTGGCAACAAGACTGAGGTTTGATTCTGGAAGACTGTGGCCAGGGAATATGATATCGGGTTGATTCTGGAACCCTGTGTCCGGGGAACAAGACTGAGGTTTGCTTCTGGAACCCTGTTCCCTGGGAACATGACTGAGTTTTGATTCTGCACACCTGTGTCCTGGGACCATGACTGAGGTTTGATTGTTGAAACCTGTGGCCTGCGAACATGACTGAGGTTTGATTCTGGAACCATGTGTCCTGGGAATATGACTGAGGTTTGATTCTGGAAACCTGTGGCCTGGGAAAATGACTGAGGTTTCATTGTGGAAACATGTGTCCTGGAATCATGTGTGTGGTTTGATGGCGGAACACTCTGGCCTGGCAAAATGACTGAGGCTTGATTCTGGAACCCTGTGGCCTGAGAACTTGACTGAGGTTTGATTGCAGAAACCTGTGGACTGGCAACATGACTGAGGCTTGATTCTGGAACCCTGTCGCCTGGGAACATGAATGAGGTTTGATTGTGGAACCCTGTGGCCTGGGAACATGACAGAGATTTGATTCTGGACACCTGTGTCCTAGGAACAAGACTGAGGTTTGATTGTTGAAACCTGTGGCCTGCGAATATGACTGAGGTTTGATTCTGGAACCATGTGTCTTGGGAATATGACTGAGGTTTGATTCTGGAAACCATTGGCCTGGGAACATGACTGATGTTAGATTGTGGAATCCTGTGGCCTTGGAACATGACATCGGTTTGGATCCTGGTACCCTGTTGCCTGGGAACATGAAATCGGTTTGATTCTGGAAACCTGTGGCCTGGGTATATGACTGAGGTTTGATGGTGGTACCCTATGGCCTGGCAACAAGAGTGAGTTTTGATTCTGGATCCCTGTGGCCTGGGAACATGACTGAGGCGTGATTCTGGAAAACTGTGGCCTGGAAACATGACATCTGTTTAGATAGTGGAATACTGTGCCCTGGGATCCTGACTGAGCCTTGGTTCTGGAACCCTGTGGACTGGGAACATGACTGAGGTTTTATTTTGGAACCCTGTAGCCTGGGAACATAACTGAGGATTGATTCTGGAACGCTATGGCCTGGGAACATGACCTCGGTGGATTCTGGAATCCTGTGGCCTGGGAACATGAGAACGGTTTGACTCTGGAACCCTGTGGCCTGGGAACATGTCTGAGGTTTGTTGGTGGAAACCTGTGGGCTGGCAACATGACTGAGGTTTGAGTCTGGAAGACTGTGGCCAGGGAACATGATATTGGGTTGATTCTGGAAACCTGTATCCTGGGAACAAGACTGAGGTTTGCTGGTGGAACCCTGTGGCCTCGGAACATGACATCGGTTGGATTTTGGAACCCTGTAGCCTGGGAACATGACTGAAGTTTGATTGTGGAACCCTGTTGCCTGGGAACATGACAGAGATTTGTTTCTGGAAGCCTGTTCCCTGAGAACATGACTGAGGTTTGATTCTGGACACCTGTGGCCTGGGAATATGTCTGAGGTTTGATTGTTGAAACCTGTGGCCTGCGAACATGACTGAGGTTTGATTCTGGATCCATGTGTCCTGGGAATATGACTGAGGTTTGATTCTGGAAACCTGTGGCCTGGGAAAATCACTTAGGATTCATTGTCGAAACATTTGGCCTGGGATCATGACTGAGGTTTGATGGTGGAAAACTCTGGCCTGGCAAAATGACTGAGGCTTGATTCTGGAACCCTATGGCCTGGGAACTTGACTGAGGTTTGATGGCAGAAACCTGTGGACTGGCAACATGACTGAGGATTGACTGTGGAACCCTGTGTCCTGGAAACATGACTGTGGTCTGGTACTTGAAAACCATGGCCTGGGAACTTGACATTGGTTTGATTCTGGAACCCTGTGTCCTAGGAACATGATTGAGGTTTGATGGAGGAACCCTGTGTGCAGGGAACATGACTGAGGCTTGATGGTGGAACCCTGTGGCCTGGCAACAGGACTGAGGTTTGATGGTGGAACCCTGTTGCCTGGCAAGATGACTTAGGTTTGACTGTGGAACACTCTGGCCTGGGAACATGACTGAGGCTTTATGGTGAAACCGTGGCATGGCAATAGGACTGAGGTTTGATTGTGGATCCCTCTGGCCTGGGAATATGACTGAGCTTTAATTGTGGAACCTGTGGGCTGTGAACATGACTGGGATATATTTTTGAAACCTGTGTCTAGGGAACATGACTGAGGTTTTATTCTGGAACCCTGTGTCCTGGGAATATGACTGAGGTTTGACTATGGAAACCATTGACCTGTGAACATGAGTGATGTTAGATTGTGGAATACTGTGGCCTGGGAACATGACATCGGTTTGGATTCTGGTACCCTGTTGCCTGGGAATATGAAATCGGTTTGATTCTGGAAACCTGTGGCCTGGAAATATGACTGAGGTTTGATGGTGGTACCCTATGGCCTGGCAAGATGACTTAGGTTTGATTGTGGAACACTCAGGCCTGGGAACATGACTGAGGCTTGATGGTGGAACCCTGTGTCCTGGGAACATGAGAACGGTTTGATTCTGGAAACCTGTGGCCTTTGGAACATGTCTGCGGTTTGATGGTGGAAACCTGTGGCCTGGTAACATGACTGAGGTTTGATTCTGGAAGACTGTGGCCAAGGAACATGATATCGGTTTGATTCTGGAACCCTGTGTCCTGGGAACAAGACTGAGGTTTGCTTCTGGACGCCTGTGGGCTGGGAACATGACATCGGCTGGATTCTGGAACCCTGTGGCCTGGGAACATGACTGAGGTTTGTTTCTGGAAGCCTGTTCCCTGGGAACATGACTGAGGTTTGATTCTGGAACCATGTGTCCTGGGAATATGACTGAGGTTTGATTCTGGAAACCATTGGCCTGGGAACATGACTGATGTTAGATTGTGGAATCCTGTGGCCTGGGAACATGACATCGGTGGATTCTGGAACCCTGTGGCCTGGAAACATGAGAACGGTTTGATTCTTTAACCCTGTGGCCTGGGAACATGTCTGAGGTTTGATGGTGGAAACTTGTGGCCTGGCAACATGACTGACGTTTGATCCTGGAAGACTCTTGCCACGGAACATGATATCGGGTTGATTGTGGAAACCTGTGTCCTGGGAACAAGACTGAGGTTTGCTTCTGGAACCCTGTGGCCTGGGAACATGACTGAGGTTTCTTTCTGGATGCCTGTTCCCTGGGAACATGACTGAGGTTTGATTCTGGACACCTGTCTCTTGGGAGCATGACTGAGGTCTGATTTTTGAAACCTATGGCCTGGGAACATGACTGAGGTTTGATTCTGGAACCATGTGCCCTGGGAATATGACTGAAATTTGATTATGGAAACCATTGGCCTGGGAACATGACTGATGTTAGATTGTGGAATCCTGTGGCCTGGGAACATGACATCGGTTTGGATTTTGGTACCCTGTTGCCTGGGAACATGAAATCGTTTTGATTCTGGAAACCCGTGGCCTGGGAATATGACTGAGGTTTGACCGTGGTACCCTATGTCCTGGCAACAAGACTGAGGTTTGATTCTGGAAGACTGTGGCCAGGGAATATGATATCGGGTTGATTCTGGAACCCTGTGTCCGGGGAACAAGACTGAGGTTTGCTTCTGGAACCCTGTTCCCTGGGAACATGACTGAGTTTTGATTCTGCACACCTGTGTCCTGGGACCATGACTGAGGTTTGATTGTTGAAACCTGTGGCCTGCGAACATGACTGAGGTTTGATTCTGGAACCATGTGTCCTGGGAATATGACTGAGGTTTGATTCTGGAAACCTGTGGCCTGGGAAAATGACTGAGGTTTCATTGTGGAAACATGTGTCCTGGAATCATGTGTGTGGTTTGATGGCGGAACACTCTGGCCTGGCAAAATGACTGAGGCTTGATTCTGGAACCCTGTGGCCTGAGAACTTGACTGAGGTTTGATTGCAGAAACCTGTGGACTGGCAACATGACTGAGGCTTGATTCTGGAACCCTGTCGCCTGGGAACATGAATGAGGTTTGATTGTGGAACCCTGTGGCCTGGGAACATGACAGAGATTTGATTCTGGACACCTGTGTCCTAGGAACAAGACTGAGGTTTGATTGTTGAAACCTGTGGCCTGCGAATATGACTGAGGTTTGATTCTGGAACCATGTGTCTTGGGAATATGACTGAGGTTTGATTCTGGAAACCATTGGCCTGGGAACATGACTGATGTTAGATTGTGGAATCCTGTGGCCTTGGAACATGACATCGGTTTGGATCCTGGTACCCTGTTGCCTGGGAACATGAAATCGGTTTGATTCTGGAAACCTGTGGCCTGGGTATATGACTGAGGTTTGATGGTGGTACCCTATGGCCTGGCAACAAGAGTGAGTTTTGATTCTGGATCCCTGTGGCCTGGGAACATGACTGAGGCGTGATTCTGGAAAACTGTGGCCTGGAAACATGACATCTGTTTAGATAGTGGAATACTGTGCCCTGGGATCCTGACTGAGCCTTGGTTCTGGAACCCTGTGGACTGGGAACATGACTGAGGTTTTATTTTGGAACCCTGTAGCCTGGGAACATAACTGAGGATTGATTCTGGAACGCTATGGCCTGGGAACATGACCTCGGTGGATTCTGGAATCCTGTGGCCTGGGAACATGAGAACGGTTTGACTCTGGAACCCTGTGGCCTGGGAACATGTCTGAGGTTTGTTGGTGGAAACCTGTGGGCTGGCAACATGACTGAGGTTTGAGTCTGGAAGACTGTGGCCAGGGAACATGATATTGGGTTGATTCTGGAAACCTGTATCCTGGGAACAAGACTGAGGTTTGCTGGTGGAACCCTGTGGCCTCGGAACATGACATCGGTTGGATTTTGGAACCCTGTAGCCTGGGAACATGACTGAAGTTTGATTGTGGAACCCTGTTGCCTGGGAACATGACAGAGATTTGTTTCTGGAAGCCTGTTCCCTGAGAACATGACTGAGGTTTGATTCTGGACACCTGTGGCCTGGGAATATGTCTGAGGTTTGATTGTTGAAACCTGTGGCCTGCGAACATGACTGAGGTTTGATTCTGGATCCATGTGTCCTGGGAATATGACTGAGGTTTGATTCTGGAAACCTGTGGCCTGGGAAAATCACTTAGGATTCATTGTCGAAACATTTGGCCTGGGATCATGACTGAGGTTTGATGGTGGAAAACTCTGGCCTGGCAAAATGACTGAGGCTTGATTCTGGAACCCTATGGCCTGGGAACTTGACTGAGGTTTGATGGCAGAAACCTGTGGACTGGCAACATGACTGAGGATTGACTGTGGAACCCTGT